>NW_018164720.1:333242-419551 GCF_001263595.1 Phalaenopsis equestris | reverse complement strand
TGGAGTTTTCTATATATATATATACCTATCTTGATATCTAAAAACTAAATATGTCCTTACATTTAAATTTCCCATGGTGCAATATGGTAGTGTTTGGGTCATATTTTCAAAGTCTAATTTCGCATGAAACATGTGGAATCCAATTTGTCATGAAAACTTTTCCAAAATCTTAAATTTGAAGAATTGCGATTCGTTATTCGTTTCGGAATGTAGAAGTTTTGAATGAGTAGATTGTGTCGTGTCCTTGATTTAAGCTGGAGATTGGCGAATTAATGGACTTTAAACGTGAGTTTTTAATTCTACCGGTACAAAATGACTCACCAGCCAGCTTATTTGTCATAAATATGGCTGTAAACAAGCGAGCTCAGGCATGGCTCGTGCTCGGCTCGTTCGAAATTATTTGTGTTTGAAATCGGCTTGTGAACAGTGTGTTCGTGTTTGGCTTGATTTAAATATTCATGTTCATGTTCGGCTCGAAATTTGCTCATTAAAATTAAACTGAAAAAATTAATGTAAAGTGCTGGATTTGAACCTGGACCAAATAAATACAAAAGAAGACGCATAACCACATTACCAAACGAGCAATTAGGTTTTAAAGTTAGATATAAATATATATAATATATTATTATATAAATAATTATATATATATTTTTTTATTTCAATGTAAAACGAGCCGAACACGAGCGAACAAAAAGTTGTTTTGTTCGGCTCTTTTATAATTCGAGTTTTAAGAACTTGTTAGTGTTCGGCTCATTTACTTTACAAACGAGCTGAGCACGAGCTACTTAACGAGCTAAACACGAGTTGTTCGCGAACAACGAGCTTTTTTGTGAGCCCTATTCATAAAATAGATAAAATATTTTGATTTAGGGAGTTATTATAGTACATGGTAAAAATAAAAGTACAAAATTTTTAAATATCTTAAATCTTTGAGTTTTTTAGTTATTTTAATTCTATTTTTGTTAGTTGTTTTCAAGGAATTGTCTGACAAAAATTTATTATAATTAGTTGAGCGGCAAACCGTTAACTCCCTTGTGTTATATAACTAGGGCTGTTAAAAAGGCCCGTTGTTTCGCGAGCAGCTCGTGTTCGACTCGCTAAGAAGCTTGTGTTCGGCTCGTTCGCTAAGTTAACGAGCCGAACACTAATAAAGATTTATTCGTTCTTGTTCGGCTTTAGTATTTTTAAAAAACTTAATTGGCTACAAGGCCATAAAGACTTATTATCAATTATAAGTATTAATTAAGAAAAAAGAATAAAAATTATTAAATAGTTTCAAATGATGTTTTAATACAAACAATAATTTTTAAATCTTGTCTCAATTTTGAACATCTTACAGCTACCTGATTAGGATTGTCAAAACGACTTTTTGCTCGTGAACGGCTTTTGTTCTTGAACAGCTCATTTTCGGCTCGCCAAGCAAACGAGCCGAACACGAACACACTTTTTGAGCTTGAAACATAAACGAGTTGAACACGAGCCGAATACGAGCTGAGGAGCTGAGGCTGGGCTCGCTCGAGTTCGGCTCGTTTACACCCCTAGATGTATTTGACTAAGGACTAAGGAGAGTTGGTTTAAGATTTCACCTGTAAAATAGTATTGGTTCCAACAGTTGATGCAACCATTTTTTTTTTCTAGAAAGATGAGCCCAATGGGCATCATGCATGACTTAAATCCATGACTTCACGAGTCGTTGGTTGTGATCAGTTCACTACACCCAATTCTCTCTCTCTCTCTCTCTCTCTCTCTTATATATATATATATATATTGAACTATCCATATATATATATATATATATAATGGATGGAATAATTTTTGTTATTAGTGAAGTTCACATGTTAATATAAATCGCCAGTTAAAACTTAAGCAACGACAGTGTTGCGTTTATTACGACTTGCCGAGAGATTTATGTTTGGGAATGCTGAAGGTCATATCCAGAGATCCAATCCCAATATATTTTGCATTTATAATTTGTCAGTATTTTTGGATAAAAAAATTGATTTAATGAATTATGTGTATTTTTGCATTTAAATTGAATAATTTTTAGAATTAAATTTAGAATCATATAGATATTAATTTTATTATCCCTGTTTTCAGATTGCGAGGAGATCCCTCCGTTCCGGAATATAAAATATTACATCAGGACTCTTAACGTAGAGCTATTTTCGGAGTCCAATGAAATGACGTCACGTGGAGGTGACAGAAAAATTTAAAAAAAAATCATTTTAGCGCAGGGGAATATTCCCTCCATGTTATTCTTCATTATTCAGGTGTTATTGTGATGGTATTCATGTGTTATTGTATTCTGACAATATTTCCGGTATTATAATAACACAATAACACATCAATACCACCACAATAACACATGAATAATACAGAATAACACATGAGAAATACCTGGCCGAATCACAGAAAAACGTATGCATTTCCTTAAAATCACGTGTCTACATTAAAAGTCCTGACGTAATATTTTCATCCGTTCCGCTAACATCACGTTAGCGACTGTAGTTTTTTTTAATGGAGTTTTCCGAGGTGTAGTTTCTAAACCAAAGTTTTTGAATGACAACGCCTCATCTTAATATCATTTGGTTAGTCCTATCAGAATTAGAATTTATATATTCTATATTTAATTCCAAAAAACTATCCAATTTTAAATACTTAAGATTAGTACTTCATTAAATCAATTTTCTTACTAATCAATAATGATAAATTATAAATGCATGTGCCATAAAAGAATCAAAGATATTGGGATTGCCATCCATTTCCAACTAAGCACAAATTAAACACTTAAAACATAATTAAAACTTTTTGAATGTTAATATGGGGGCCAAATAACTTCTAAACCTTATTTGATTATTGTCAAATTTGGCTTCTTTATAAGACAAAGTCAACAGACTTTGGACATCAAAAATTCAAAAAATATCTTATAATTAAGAGAATCATTCCTAATGGTTTGAGGACGTGTTCGTTATTTTTAGAAAATTTATATGGAATGCCACATCAAAAATTTATAAATAGACCCCAACTTTCCATCATCATCAGGCCAATGCTTCTCATCTTCTTTTTTTTTTTTATCATGGCCTATCGACCACCAATGTTGAATAACCAATAATTCTGGAATATGCTCACTTAACATTTGACAGATGATTATGATAACCCAACCACAGATGCTCATCAATAGTTATCTTAGCTCTGCCCTTGATTGATATCATTCAACTATCATCACTCAATTCTAATTATTTAACCCGCTCAATCACTAACATCTGACCACGATCACCCTAGCTCTACTGCTTATCTATAATTATTTGACCACTATCACCCAACGATAATCATTAGATTCCTACCGCTTGACTATTTTCATATGACCAGCAACACTTGATGATACTTGTCTTGAGTATTAAGGCTTGACTACGAATAGTTTACCTTTGCAAACAGTTAATGCTGCTCGACCAAAATCGTTCTACTATAATAAACTGTCTACCATCGCTCGACCAAAGTAACCAATCAATTTTTATCAGACCAATGTTCCTTATTTGATTGGTTACTTCGTGTTGACCACCCGCGATAGGTTGAGTAATACGGTAGTAGGGTCAGGCATCTTGTTTCAACCATTGGGAGCCAGACATCTGTTTGTATTCGCCTCCTAGCCAAAGCCTCTAGAAAGACGATGGAAACGACTTTTCAGGCCCCATATCTGTGTATGAACTCCCTACCATGCTCTCGGTTTAAGATATTTGAGATCCATTTCTCCTTGTTGGTGTGTCGGTTCTCTTTTTATTAATAGCATGCTCCACGCTCACCGTATATTTTAGGTTGTTGATTCCTAATTTGTCATGTGAGACATTCCCAAGAATCAGAGCGATAACCTAAATAAAAAAAAAGTAGAGAGGAAAAATGAAATAAAATAACTCACATAGACTTGCCTCGTAGAAGGGAACTGAGGTATTTCTGGGCTCTGCGACCCATTTTATATCGTGTAACTGAAGTGTTACAAAAGAGAAGATGAAAGAGATCTCTTTACAAAGTATTGGTCTAGATAGAAGAGCCAAAAAGCCCCCCGTTTATATGTAACAGACCTCTTTTTATAGAAGATAGATGTCATAAGCTGAAAAATTACATATATGACTGTTTTAAAAGGAAGTTACATAATATTATTGTCTTTTTTCTTGTTTTTTCATATTTATAACTGATTCTGATATCTTTTCATATAAACTGGACCTTCCGATCTGTAGGTCCTCGGGTCGGTTGATCAAGTTAGTGTCGGACGGCTACTTTATCTGTATATAAAGTGGCCTTTGCTCTACGAAGTCAGTCAACTATTAATTAGAGTGGTAGCTAGCTGACCATAGGATGGTGGTCAACTTGTTTGACTAAATATTTACTAGTGATCTTTGGATAAACTTTTGGGAGAGTTGAAGAGAGCCTTATGTTGATACTCGTGAGATTATTAGGGCTACATGACCTTTGTTCGAACGTTAGAGAGTATCTGCTCTCGATCGGCCTATGTGAGCTTGCATCTGAACGCCTAGTTTCCAGTCAATTATAGTTCTTCAATCAATCTACCTTATAAATACTTGCCTTCGATCTAGACCGTCAGATTATCTCGAGATTCATGCAGAATATTTTTGGGTGTGTAATCATCATCATCATCATTATTATTGCTTTTAAGCCTATGTGGCAGATTGTATGATTTGAGCCTTTTTGTTTCTCATTAAAATCAGCTGCATTTCTTCTTTTTTCTAGAGGCAGTAGCTGGGCTTAAATTTGAAAGCAAGGAAAGTTTTGATGCGAAAATCAATTATATATAATTGGTTTCATGGCTATATATGTATCCAATGCAGATTACTTCCTTTGGAATACTAAATTCGCTCATTTTGCCATACATATTCCTGCAGAGCTTATATTTTATAAAGGATATTAAGCCCGACAGTGTTTTACAGTCCACTGTAAATCAGTTTTTCATATTTAACAGATGTTTTCTCTATCATTACACTGAAGATAAATTTTAATATGTTCAACACAATCCCTAAATGTGAAAAAATTATTCCATCAGGACACTAGTCATGTGCCACACGGCTAAAAAACTTACCCAACTAGTGTATTACAGTGAGGCCCACTTGCTACGCGGCAAGTGCCTACTGGACTCCGAATGCAAATTTGCGAATCTTCTTGTTAGGTGAGTGCCCTCCCAGGTGGCCCGTAGGACAAAATTAACATTAATTGACTGGTATTGAGCTAGGCTAGCATTAAGCTTGCTTATAACATCTCCCAAGATCCATCCAACACTACAAGGGCCAAGCTTCCACCATCCCTAATCCATCCAGCTAGCTCATGAATTACAGCATAAATGGCCTGCGCCCTTGGATGACACCTTTCCCCTGTTACAAAAGTATGCACGCCATGGCCAGCTACCTCAACCCAGCTGCACCCAGGCACCTTTTTCACCCCCCTCCGCCACATCTCCCCCCTCAAATCCTCCACCTCGTTATACTTTCCTGCCCACCCATATGCATTTGCCGCCATCACCCAAGCACCGCTCCCCTCCGGCTCCATCCCCACCACCCTCTCCACGGCCTCCACCACTCTCTCCATTTCCCCGCTCTCCCTGCAAGCCGCAATATATGCCCTCCACCCCTTCGCTCCGCAGGCCTTCTCTGCAGCCAAAGCCATCTCCTTCGCCTTCTCAAGCATTCCCGCTCGGCCAAACATGTCCACCATACACAAGTAATGCTCAGCTGCCGGCATCACCTTCATTTCTTCAAAAATTTTCATCCCCGCTTGCACCAGTCCAGAATGGCTGCACGCTGACAAAACTGCAACGAGAGTGACCTCATCAGGTACAGCAGTCATGGCTGTGAAGAGCTTCAGAGCATCCTCTCCCAGCCCATGGGAGGCACATGCATCGATCATGATGTTCCATGACGCAACATCATTGTCAGGCATTTCATCGAACACCTTCCGTGCGTCTTCAAGCGCCCCGCATTTGGCGTACATGTCCATTAGAGAATTATACAGGAGGACATCGCCTGTGATCCCATGGCGAAGAAGATAGGCGTGGGTCTCCCGCCCATGTGACAGAGCTGCCAGTTGAGAGCAAGCGGAGAAGATGGCAGCCATTGTGATGGAATCCGGCTGCACTCCAACGGGCAGCATTTGGCCGAAAAGCTGCAAAGTCTTCTGGTGGTCGGCGGAGTAGATGAAAGCGGAGATGATAGAGTTCCATGAGAAGATGTCTCTGTCCAACATGGACTCGAAGACCTCCTCCGCGTCCTCCACGGCATGGCATTTTCCGTAGAGGTCAATAAGAGAATTGGAGATGGCAACATCAAAACCGTATCCAATTTTCAAAACAAAAGCATGGATCTTTCTCCCACTGTTAAAATCAGCCGTTGAAGTGAACACCGAGAGGATTCCCGTCGTAGTGAATCTGCTCGGCACCATACCTTCCTCCACCATTCTGTCGAAATACTGCCTTGCAATCCAGAATCGCCCCATTTGCGCAAATCCATTAACCATGGAATTCCAGAGCACAACATCTCGGTCAGGCAAATCATCAAACACTTTCTCTGCGTCCTCTACAAACCCTACTTTCAAGTAAGCGTTCACCATTGCACTGGAGACAAAGACGTCTGAATCTAAGCCGAACTTGAAGAGCAAGGCGTGGGTGATCTTGAGATCGCCGGCGTCACCAAGGTCGGAGAGGGATTTGATGACGCAGGGGAAGGTGAAGCGGTCGGGAAGGAGGGAGGGATGGGAGCGAAGGAAGCGGAAGAGGAGGAAGGCGTCGACGGGGAGGAAGTTGGAAGAGAGGGCGGAGATGGCGGCGTTCCATGCGAAGAGGTTGGGAGGGGAAGGTGAAAATCGGAATGCGGCAAGTGCGGCGGCAGGGGAGGAGCATTTAGAGTAGAGGGAGATGAGGGAGGTGAGGGCGGGGGGTGAGGAGGAGAGGAGGCTGGATGTGAGGAGCAGAGCATGGATTTCACGGGCTTTGGGAAGGTGGCGGGAGGTGGCGCGCTGGTGGAGGAGGGAGAGATGAGAGGAGAGAGAGGAGAGAGAGGAGAGAGAGGAGAGAGAGGAGAGAGAGGAGAGATTGCGAGGAAGAAGATGGGAGGAGAGGGGAGAGAAAGAGGTTGTGCGTCTTCTAGCCCTAGCTGTTATGGAGACGAGGGAATGTGGTTTTATGTTCATTTGGGTTGGTGGAAGAGAATTTGATGGTTATCAGAGTTTGCTCTACATTTGATATTCATTCAAAACAATAAATATAATATTTTAATCATTTGAAACTTCCAATCAAAACTTTATCAATGATTTTATGAGGGTGATTATAATGAAAAAATAATAAATTTAGATGATTAAAATATTATATTTAATATTTTGAGTGATTGATATATAAATTTTTTTTTTTAAGCAAAAGACAAGGTCTGGTTATTTATTTAATTGAGCTGAGTTAAGTCTAATATGTCATGACTTTGTGATATTATAAGTTATGCATGTTTAACTTGAACTTTCATATTATATGTTTACAAGTTAGAATCTAAGTTTTATGCATCAAAGTATTATAATTGTAAGTTTTCTTACTAACAAAAACTTTAAATTAGTATTAAGAAAATAATTTAATGAAAAAAAAAGGAGGATTTATATTAAACTAATATGGATATTCACTAATGACAATTAAATTATTTAAGAAAAAAATTAGAAAAAAAATGAATAAGTGTCTAGAAAAGAAAGTATTTTGTGTGAAAAAAGCAGTTACAATCGCAAAAGGGGAAGATGGGTTAAATTTGCCGAGTGTTGAGGAAAGTGTGGTTGGTTGAAGGGAATAAGATTAAAGTTATATGATATAATTGATAAAAATATAATACTTTTATGAGTTGGATGGTGCAATGAACTGAATACGGCAAAAATGATAGATTATTTAATAAATTGGGCTAATTAATAAATAAATATTAGTAAAATATTTATGTGATCAATATTTTATTTCAATGTATTATTTATATTAAATTATATTATTAAATAATTATTAGCTAATTACATTTTATTTAAATAATCATACACTTAAAATCTTACATTTCATAAATTACTAATCAACAGACCAATGTTCATGAACATGAATAAACGAGTTAGGCGGCGCATTTAAACGCCAAGTTCTTATAAAAATATTTTTGTTTTTTTGTATTATTCTTATCAAACTTGATTGAATACTATCGAATCGAGGGTTATTCATCGAGCGCAATGGTTCATTTACTACCCCACCACGCATAATTTTATACTAATAATCAAATTATAGTTACATTTTAAGTATGAGAACCATTTAAGAAAATTATTCTTCATTGGTTTCACTTACGTGTGATTATTGCCTGTAGCATTGTCAATTTGGATGTCTAATTTTCCCTTTCTCCTTATTTCTTGCTACCGTCTAGCCAATCCAGACCTACGAGGCTACAAAGAGAGCCCCATAGGTCATTCTAGATAAAGCCCACTCGCAAAACAAAAAATTAAAGGGCCATGAATAGGCCCAAGCTCAACTCGTGTTCGGCTCGTTAAAAAATATTGTTGTTCGTGTTCAACTCGTTTATATTTTGAACATAAAAAGTATGTTTGTGTTCAACTCGTTTGCTTGGCAAGCCAAATACACATGTTCGCGAATAAATAGTCATTTTGACGACCCTAACAACACTGCCATAAGAGGTTGCGGCATGATTTAAATTCTATTGTTATATTAAAACATCATTAAATATATTTTAATTAATTTTTATTTATTTTTAAAATTATTATTTTTAATTGATTATAAATATTTGCAGTCTTGTAGTCAATTAAATATATAAAAAAAAAAACTATATATATATAATTGATTTCAAGCCAAAATGAGTCAAACACGGACAAAAAAATCTTTGTTCGTGTTCCGCTCATTTATATATCAAGCACAAAAAAAGGTGTTCGTGTTCAGCTCGTTAACTTAGAACAAGTCCAGCAAGAGCTTAACGAGCTGAACACATATTGCTTGCGAACAACGTGTCGTTTTGGCAACCCTAGCGATCACATGCCGCTGGAAGGTGAATTTAGCATTTCATCATTTCAACCGGGACCTACTATTGTTCGCAACGCTAGGATTTAGTAACTATATCAAGAGTTGACCTTTGAACAACTTAGAACCCAATCTACAGCTAAAGCCCCACCTACAATCTACTCAAGATAAGTTACTAAGCAATTACGTCGTCAGTCGTAAGCCCCTGATTCGATCACTACGATGACGGCTATCACATAAACTATTTGAATCCAACAGATATAGGGTTTGTTTGGGGCAATTGCAGCTTATCCAGCTTATCCTGATAAGCTGCTAATCCTGATAAGCAGTTGATCCGAATAAGCTGTCTATCTGTCTGGTTTGTGCATTTAGAGAATAGCTGATTCTGGAAATATGACCAATCTGCCCCTATTTTGGATGAGCTGTAGCTGTTTGGTTTGTGCGTTTTGAAAACAACTTATTTGTATATTTTTTTTATAAATTTACCAAACTTCTTAATCCAATCAGAAAGTTGATATAAATATGAAAATTATAGAACATAAAAATACAAAGTATTCATAAAATTTATCTAGCTCTGGTTTTGTTGGGTATTCAAGGCCTTGCAGCGCCGGAATCCGTCTCAAGTCATCGTCTGAGTAGGAAGTAGTGTTGTAATATAAAATAGTACAGCAATTCTTGCGTAAGAATTCAAAATATATATACGATACTATAATCAATGATTCACATTATAAATCAATATTACTTTCTCTGATAGCTTAGATCCATCCTTACGAATAAGAGGTCTTAGGGCCTGATAAGAATAATCTTTTAAGGCCTCTTTTATATGATCTATATTCCTTATGCTCTTTTATGAGAATTCCTCGTGTACTCTCTGCAAGGCCTTCTTAAGGAGATTCTTGAGATTATGTTGAAATAAGAACTAACAGATTCAACCAAATAAGATTCCCCCAAATCCTTCCACAGCAAAGGACGAAAAAAAAAACGCAAAAGATTGGAGCCTTTGGAGTGGCATTTTCACGGGAAACTACAAACCGAGGAGGGGGGCAGAGGAGCGAGGAGTAATAATAATAAGGGTTACCGGTGAGAACGATTGGCGAAGATGGAGGGAGACGCGGATCAAGCGAAGAGACGGACTGTTGTGACGTCGTGCTGGATCGAGGAGCCACTGGTTGCGAAATTAGGGCAGAGGAGCCGGTCGTTGCGAAATTAGGGACGGAGGGCAATACTCTTCTTTCAACAGTATTAAAAGCGGATTGCAGGGTCCTACCCGCGATCCGCGTCTAATACAAAAATTATAACAAAGTTTTATGAAAAGCAGTAGAAATGTGATTTTCAAACAGGTGATAGCGTTTTGAAAACGCCACCACTGCAAATAAGCTCTCCAAAACGCACCCATAATGAATGTTATGAAGATAAAATTTGTATAAAACCATCCTTTGCCTTCATCATATGAATAAGAACTGGTCTTCATGCAAAAATTCTTTTGAATTCCAACAGGTATAACTAGAAACTTTAAAATGTGGTATTACAAGTATGATTATTAATATACCTTTAATATTACCAAAACAAAACCATTAAAATCTATCATATGAATACTACTAAAAACTAAAAAATTACAGCACTTTCTTATTTAGGAATTTTTAAAATCATTATCCTTTCTCAACAAAAAGAATGTCTACGAATCCTTGAAACATCATCTACTCCAAGCAAAAAATCCGAAATTAAAGAAAATTTATTAAAATTATAATATTATCAATCTCATTCAAACATTCCTAAAGGTTTTCTTAAATAATATCCTTAATTTTACATTAAATTGCTTTTAACCATATAATTCTCACAAATAAAACCATCTGAGATTTTCTTCCTCAACGTGAACATCAAATTGCCGACGTCATTTAATACGCTCAAATTCAAACCAAAGATCAAAAACGCTCCCAACGAATCAGCCCCTATAATCTCATCATTAAGATTATCACTTCCACATCAAACCAATCTCCAATCTTCCCCACTACACTTAATATAAATTTTATTTCTTCATGAAAGGATTAGTTCACGATCCCACCAAAACAAACAAACAAACAAAAGTAAACGGCAATATGATCAGAATCCTGAATGGTCGTGTTAGCCAAAACAATACTATGTAAGAACTTGAGAGCATTAGCACCGAGTTTACAAGGGAATCACAATATCAGTCCCACAAATTTGTACATAAAACGGAGGCAATCTTTCAGTATAAAATATATGCAGGTTATAGAAAAATTGCTCCGGACTCACAATATTTGCGATGAAATATGCTGCTGGAGCAGCGCATCAGCTCAAGGATGGTTGGCAGGTCCTGCCTGGTGGGTTTCGGACCTGAGGAATAGAACATACTCCTGCTGCGTCATTTGCCCTCCGAGCACTGGATCGAAACTCAACCTGTAGAAACTGCAGGAAAAGAATATATATATAAATAAAAAGCCATAGTTGTAGTTAAAACGTTCTAAAAAAATCTCAATAAAATCTGCCGTCAAAAGACAAACTTGACGGCAGATTTTATTATGATAGTAGGCGTAGTAGCAGATGTTTTATTTTTTGCCATAAATGTCAAGCAGAGATAAAAGAGAACATATTAATCAATATATGATGAATGTAGATGAAACGAATGGTGATACGAGGGTATTCTATAAATTGTCTCCATGAGATGTGAGAGATACTCGGGTATTTTGTAAAAACATTAAAAGATTCTTACATTTGCAAACTCATTTAATGTAACAACATACCCATCCAATGGTAAAATGATCAAGGCTCCGTTTGGGCCCGCTTTTTTACGACTTCGCGGCAAGGAATCGCGAAAATCGATCGTTTGGCTCCCAGCGTCGCGGCAGAATGAAGCTGAAGCGGAAGAAAAGCGGGCCGAGATATCCATCCTGCACCCCGCGGCCCCGACTTTCGGCTCGTCAAAAGTTTTTTTTACCCTCGGCGCAATCCTCCTCCCGCCTATTCCCACGCGCGTTGTTCTTCCCTCACGCAGACCAAACCCTCCCGCGCGCGAGCATTCTTCTTCCTCCTCGACACCCGAAGCCTCCGCAAGCGTTCTTCTTCCTTGACACCAGAACCGATCGCGCACGTTCTTCTTCCTCGAGTGCGAGCGTTCTTCTTCCTAGACGCCAGGACCGAACCATCCGCGCGTGTTCTTCTTCCTCGACACCAGGATCGAACCCTTCCGCGCGCGTTCTTCTTCCTCCACCAGAACCGAACCCTCGGCGAGTTCTTGCCGCGCAGGTCCTTCCTCGAACAGTACCGAATCCAGAGAGCACGAGCAGGTAATCCGATCTTCTTCAAAATTATTTGAGAATGGTTTTAGAATTGGGGAGTTGGAACATATGAGCGAGTTGCACAAATTAAAAGAACTTTTTCTCAAAAAATGTGAAGGATGCTAGAGAGTCTTGCACTGCAAAATTATTTGAGAAGGCAAAACTATTAATGAATGGAAATCAGACAAGGGAGTTGGAAGCGAAATGCTGTTTCAAGTTGGACAATTTTTTATTTTGCTCATTATAATATTGATTTTCCATGTTGTTCTGTCTTCCATTGCTGCTATTACTCATGTTTTCAAAGAATTGACATCAATTTTTTAAGGCTTGTTTCAGTAAAAATTCATGAGGCTTGTTTCAGTAAAATTTTTTTTAATTTCTTAAGGCTTGTTTCAGTAAAAATTCAATGCATCAAAGAATTGACATCAATTTGTTATAAAAATTCAATGCATTGAAGAATTATTTTATTGCACTTGGAGGAATACTCTTTGTAGATTATGCATCGAATTATTACTCAAAGTGGCATTTTTTGTTGCACGAAACTAGATCTTTCATTTGAAGGATTTTTATGAGAATGTGGATGTGCTCATCTATCCTGGAGATGTGCTCTAGCTTCTTCGGCTCTTTATACCAAGTGTTTCCTGTTGTTTTATCATGGGGGAGGTTGGCTTGCAGAAATTTCTCATTTTTACTGTAAAACAAATGTTTGTTGCCTCCCAATTCATATGTATTTACATATCTAACACCTGAACTTCACTTTTTAAACTTTATAATTGATTTTACTCTTCTGTTCCATGACTTTATTTTGTTATAGTAATAACATGGATAATAAGCCTAATGAGGTTGCTACCCCCGCATTGTGGGAAAAAGACACAAAAATAATATTTTGCGATCTTTGTATCAAAGAGATTGAACGGGGAAATAGGCCTACGATCCATTTCAATAAAGAATGGTGGCAAAATATTATCAAAAATTTCAAGGAATATACATGCAGGGAATACAACATGTTGCAAATGAAGAGCAAGTGGGACCAAATGAAGAAGGAATGGAAAATTTGGAAGGAATTGAAAAGGGTTCTACCAAGCTTAGTTGGGATCCAATGAAGTGAACAGTTGATGCACCTGAGGAATGGTGGGCTGAAAGATTTGCGGTTAGCTTTGTTTGTAAACTTCTGTATTTTGTAACTTTCTATTTTATTCTAATTGGGTGTCTATCAATTTCTGTGTAGGTGGTGTCTGCTGCAAAAAAGTTTAAGCTTTCTGGAATTGAGCCTGAATTGGAGGAGAAACTAGACCGCATGTTTGGGGGAGTGGTTGCAACGGGGAACTATGCATGTAGCCCAAGTGAGACAGGGTTCGCTCACAATGCCGTGAATTTGGGAACCCCTGGAGGTTCAGTTGATTTCATTGACATCCCCAGCCCAAATCAGAACGAATATGAAACTATTTCCCATTTCAAACGTCCGAGGGTTGTTAATAAAATAAAATTTGGTGCTTCTTCCCTCAGAAACGAGCTATCTGATGCGGTTTCTTGTTTTAAAGCAGAATGTCAGGCTTTTCATTCAAGCACAATCGCGGAGGCACTTGAAATCATAAGTGCTATTACCGAAATTTATGCAGATGAAGAGTTGTATCTGTTCGCAGCAGAATTGCTAAAGAACCCGGTCCGTAGGGATTTCTTTGTGCAGATGTCTATCACCCGCAGAGTGACATATATTCGGCATTTTTATAATCATTTGAACAATTGATATTTTTTATATTTTTCATCACTAGAATATTTACACTGCATTATCTATTTTTTTCTTTCTAGAGTTGTGCTTGTGAACTCTCTTGTACCTTCATAATTATTTGCAAACATTTTTTTTTTCTATTGTCACCAACTCTCATATAAATGATGATTGTTTTGAAGAAACATTTAGGGATACTCATCACTATGGATGCAAATAGAAGAAGAAGAATGGAGGCCCACATGGATACACGCAGAAGAAAGCGAAGAGGGATGTTTCTGACGGCAATATGTTTGATGTACGAGTACTATGACGCGTACATTGATCGGTCGTCATGCATGACATCTTCTTATGTTAGCGACAAATGGGTTGGAGAGTTACTTGTGAGACATCCAATACGATTTTTTAATATATTTTGAATGAGTCAAACAATATTAATCGATTTTCTGGACTTACTCGTAGGATCTCACGGTCTTCATGGATCTTCGAGGATCAATCCACGTGAGGTGCTCGCAATAACACTGTTCATATTGTCCCAAAATGAGTATATGCGAGGAGCAATGGAGCGATTTCAACACTCATCAGAAACAATTAGCAAGTATTTCTCAATCAGATTGAGCGCACTTGTTAGCTTGTTCTCTCATGTCATCGGACCCTCGGATTATAAGTTTGAGCAGATACTCGCTGAGATAGCACGTGAAGCACGATATATGTCCTTTTTCAAGGTATTCTCTCGGATGTATTATAGTTAACTTTGTAAGGGTAAACAATGATATGTCAAACCTAACATTTACTCATCAAGACTGCATTGGCGCGATTGATGGAACACATGTTGACGCACGTATCCCAAATAGTGATAAAGTGGCATTTATTAGCCGTTGAGGTAGCCCTATCCAAAATGTCATGACAGTCTATGACTTTAACATGTGTTTCACTTTTGTTATGGCTGGCTGAGAGAGCAGCGTACATGACAGTCGAGTTTTTAAATCTGCGACACGGAATCCCAATAGCAATTTTCCACATCCACCTGCAGGTACACTCGGGATCGAACTCATACGAATTGTTCAGTTTATTAGGCAAATATTACTTGGGATCCCAATAACAACTTGAATTTTCATACTAATTGTTATATTTATTAGACAAGTATTACTTTGTTGATACTGGTTACTCATTGCAACGAGGGTATTTAAAGTCATTTCCTGATACGAGATATCACATACCAGACTTCGCACGTGCAAGTAACGTCATACGAAGAAAAAAGGAAATGTTTAATAAACGACATTCATCGCTATGTGGTGTAATTGAGAGGACTTTTGGTGTCTGGAAAAAGAAATGGGTGATACTCTGTGATATGCCTCCCTACAATTTTTCGAAGCAGGTACAGATTGTCTTTACTACAATGACTCTTCATAATTACATAAGAAGTCATCATTCTCGTAGCAATATCGACTTCCATTTGACGGAAGAGGATGAAGAAAATGTGCCTTCGGAAGCATTTGAATATCAGCTAGGTCAATATTTCACAGAAGAAGAGACCGAGGCTTCCATTGCCTTCACTGTAGATGGGGAAAGTGCAAGCGAGATGGCAGAGTTGAGAGAACGAATTACTGATGAGATAATATGCCTATGAATGAAGAATTTGAGAATTTATTAGTTGAATATTATTAAAAATATTACTACACTTATTTTTATTCAAATTCATATTTATTTATTCCGTTGCTTTTTTTTTTAGTTTTAGACCTGTGAACTATATGAAAACCATTGAGCTACTTTTTTTATACTGCCTAAGCTTGCAGTATTTTTTTAGAGAAAGGTTGTTTCTTTAAATATTTATACATACCTTGTCAATTTGTGTTTTGCTTACCTGTAAATAAATATTGAAATCCCGTCTTCCTAAACTCTTCCAGACACGTAGATTTATTATTCTCATTTCAGTAAACTGTAGCTTTATTTTCCATTTTCAAGTCTAAAGCCTTTGGGAATAGTTCAATTACATGTGCTATTTTGTGCTAGAATGTAGACAATGATAGCAACTATAAACTTCAATTTAACCGTAAAGTTGCCTTTGGGAATAACTCAATTTCTACATTACCGTAAAGTTGTCTTAGGTAATAGTTCAATTTCAGTATTACCTTTGGAAATTCATGCTTTTCAGGTTCAGTATTGTCATGCTTCAAATTGTATTTGGGAATAACTCAATTTCTGCATTACTTTCTTGTTCTGTAGAACAATGTTTGACAATGCTCAGGCTTTAGATTTTCATATAGAAATCTGATTTTACTTCCTTTCTGTGCTCACGGATCTGCCCCACCTGTATGTATGTAAATTTTTTTATTCTTCTTCCATTTTTTTCTCTCTTGATGTTTGGTGAATCTGATTTGTTAAACATTTCAAAATTTATATAAAATTAATGGATTATTGTTGCCAATTTTTTGTGGCTTTGTTCAAGTGCCATTGAACCTTGAAAATTTTCCAGCAATCGATTGTATTAACTTTAATTTATCATCTCTAATGACGATTTATCATTCTGAAGAAATTTATGTTTATGAATATCAAGCTAAATGATGTATTAAATACAAAATGTTTTACAGAACTTTGCATCAGCAATATTTGTAGTTCTGTGGAGTTTTGCTTTTACAGATTCAAGCTTAAACAAGTTTTCTCAGTTACTTCTGCATTACAGAGCTATATTTGTAGTTATGTGCATCAGCAATATTTATAGTTCTATGCAGAACTTTGTTGTAGTTCTGTGGAGTTTTGCAGTAATTAATTCTTTTTTTTAGATTTTAAAATCTTTTGTATAGATCTTTTGATGCAGTTATGAAATGTATAGATCATTGTATAATTCTTTTTCTGTGGAGTCTGTGCAGAACTACAGCTATTGTATAGATCCTATTGTATAGATCATTTCAGTGGTATGAATTGCTGCAGAAATGAAATGTATAGATCATAGTTTGGTGATGCAGCTAGGAATTTTTTTGAGCTACAGTTATGAAATGTATAAATCTTTTGTATAGATCTTTTGATGCAGTTATGAAATGTATAGATCATTGTATAATTCTTATTCTGTGGAGTCTGTGCAGAACTACTGCAGTTAAGAATTGCAAAAATGAAGGAGCTTTTGATGCAGTTATGAGCAATTAGCCTTGGTCATTATATCCCCCTTCTTATCTACATTCATTTAGGTGTTTTTTTGATGCAATTATGAGTATTTATGGTGGAATGTTGACATACATATTGGATTCAGATTTTTGGAAGGTTTACATACATACCACTTTACAATATTTTTTGTTGTACATTTTTATAAGGTTTACATACATACCATAGTTTTTTTATCTTTAGTAGCTTGCTGAAATTTTGTTGGAAGGTTTACATACATACCACATTACATGTTGTGCGCCGAATGAGTTTGCTGAATGAGTTTACTGGTAATTGTAGCTAGGTAGTTTTTCCACTTTAAGATTTTTTGTTCAATACTATCTTCATGCGCTGAAATGTTTTATGCCTCAAACTGCTGCAGGGAATTGGGAAAGCTTTTTTCTATTGAATCTTGTTTAGATATGTTAAAATCTTCATTACTGATGTATGAAAAGCTATATTGGTGATATCTTCAATGTGGTATGAAATTAAATTTGGTATAATATGAAATCTAAGGTTCTGTGATCTTATTGCATTCGTATGTACACTGCAATTGGTAATCCACAGTTGGTACATTCATTAATGGTGGCTGCATCCATGCTTTGGTAATATTCATATTGCATTGTGTTTTATTGCAAAGCTGATCATATGAAGCAGTAATATGAAGTTCACGTTCTAGATATGTCAGTACAAATGAACTGATTGATAGAGAACTCTGTTTTCTGTAAGCATATTTTGAAAGTTGGGTGGAGTTTGAAGCGCGTGTGTTTCCCTATAACCAGTTCTATTTTCTGTAAGCAGCTCTGCTTCCTTTTTTTTCCTTAAAAGCAACTCTGTTTGACATGGCCAAATGTCTGTTTAACATCATCTGCAGTTCATACCCAATATGTCGGATTCTGCCAGCTACATGGAATGCATTATCTTACTTTATGAAGAGAAAAGAATTATAATTTGTACAATTTCCTTAGATTGTATGTATTACAAAAGGATGGAATGTATGAAGATGCCCCAACAATTTTTCTTTAAGTTCCTTTATCCGTTGGTTATTGCAAGGAGTCATTGTTGATTGGAAGCCATGTAACTTTTTTTCTATTGCCTTAATAAAGATGGTTGAATCATTTCCCGTGGATGAAGGTCACATCGACCGAACCACGTAAATTAGTTGTACTTTTTAAATACTTGTTCTATACTATCTCTGGTGCAGCTTGGATAACATTTGTGTTGATGTTAAATTGCTCTGTGAATGTGCTCATTTATAAAATATGAATGAATCCTTTCCCATGTAAGGAAATTATTATGAAGTTTATTCTAAGAAAAATGGGGAGCTTCCGTTATTATATCTTCAAATTGTTCTAACTCCTAAATTGTACTGCCAAACGTCTATGTAGTTGGGAACTAATTACCAAGAGCTTGAGCTTTCTTTCTTTCTTAATCTGGAGTACATCAGTCCAGGTTACAATGCAGATTTGATCTCCAATCTGGAGTACATCAGTCCGAACAAGTGTTTGAATGTAATTTCGTGGCTTCTCCATTATTTTAAGCTATTTTCTGCTATTTGCATTTATTTTATGATATTTGCATTTATTTTATGATATTTGCATTTATTTTACATTATTTTAAGCTATTTTCTGCTATTTGCATTTATTTTATGATATTTGCATTTATTTTATGATATTTGTAACAGTATTGGAGGTTGATACCTGTATGGTTGCTATGTACATATAGATGGAGCTTTTTATATTTATGCTGAAGTTAAAACTGAAGCTTTTTATGGTTGCAATGTAGATGGAGCTTTTTATATTATCGAGCAGGATTTGATTGATGAAGATTTTTATATTATGTGGTAGATAGCATTGCTTGGTTTTTATATTACAAAAGCTTGGTTTTCATTGGTTGTTGACAGGAGCATTTGTGAGATACAAGATTTTTTACATAGAAAAGCTTGTTTTTCATTTGTAGTCAAAATTTTTTAGCAACTTTTACGTTTACATGTTCATAACGATGAAAAATTAAAATATATGTGTTTGATCATCAAAGTTTGATATTCATAACTTTTAAAATTACCCAACAATTACATTTATTACTTATTTAACACTTTTAAGTTCCACTAATTTATTACATAACAAATTTTACTTATGAAGTTAAAAAATTTTCATTATTACAGTTTTTTTTTAAACAGTTTTACCAAAGAAGGGCAAAATAGTCATTTTTTCAGAAGCAGCTAGCAGCTGTTTTTACACAGCTGCACTAAATAGACACCCAGCTTTCTCGCAGCTGCTTCCTGGGGCAGCGCAGCTGCAGCTGAAAAATTGTGAAGCTGCAATTGTGCCACACATACCCTAAATACATAGGCTCTTATAAATTGAGTGCTTAATTCTCTGTAAGGGTATGAGTTCAAACTTGAATACTAAATAAAAGAGGTACTGCATAACACAAAGAAAAAAGAAATAATTGCTCTTTGAAAACTAGTTCTATTCATTAACCACTTGGACTTATATAGAGCCTTACAATATTTGACAAATAAATCCCTAGAATTCTTCTATATTTCCTATTTACAGATAGGAGTCTAAACAAGATAAAAATCTCAACACTTCCCCCCCTCAAGATGGGCAAAAGATATCCACTAAGCCCATCTTGTCACATAACTTGACAAATCAAATGATCTAAAGTTCTTTTATGAGACAGTCAGTAGCTTGCTCTCCAGTGACTAGATGACTGCGCTCCAATAGTCTATTATTCAGCTTTACGTTGATGAAGAACCTATCAATCTCCACATGTTTGGTTCTATCATGTTGCAATCATGTTGCACTAGACTAGATTGTTGGCAATGCTGATTGCTGACTTGTTGTCGCACCACAACTTCATTTGAGCTCCTTGGTCCACCTTGAGCACTACCAACAAGGTTCTCAGCCACATCATCTCGACAACTCCTAGGGCCATGGCCTTATAGTCTGCCTTTTTTGTTGACCTCGCTACTACCAACCGTTTCTTGCTCTTCCAAGATACCAAGTTACCCCAACGAACATGCAGTATTCAGATGTGAACCTCCTGTCATCAGCATAATTCGTCTAGTCTGGTCACAATAGTCATCAATGCCTACATGTCCATTTTTCCTAAGAATCAACCCCTTCTCTAGTACGCACTTTTCAGATAATTCAAAATCTGATACAATGCATCCATGTGGCTCTTCCTCAGATCAAGCATGTAGCGACAAATCATGTTTACTGCAAATGATAAGACGGGATTATTGTGACTCAGATAGATGAGATGACCTACCAATCTCTGATAGCTCTCATAATCAACTGACTCTCCTGCCTTAACACTCAACTTTCCCTTCTAATCAATTGATGAAACTAAAGCCTTGCATCCCAACATGCATGTCTCTGTGAGCAAGCCTAGCACATACTTCCTCTAAGCCACCTCGATCCCCTGTGCTCCACGAGCCACCTCAATCCCAAGGAAGTGTTGTCTCAGGTCCTTCATCTCAAACTATTTGTCGAAACTTACATTCCGCAACGCAATCTCTCCCTCATCATCACCAGTGACTATCATATCCACATACATAACAAGCATAGTAATGTGACCAGAATGTCGTCGAATGAACACTGTGTGGTCGGCATTGGTATGCTGATAACCCATGTCTACCATTACTCTCCTGAACTTGTCAAACCAAGCTCGAGAAGATTGTTTCAAACAGTATAGTGACTTCCTTAGTTTACTTACCTTGCGCACTGTTTGGTTTATGTTGAAGCCTTGAGGTATCTCCATGTACACCTCCAACAGATACCCATGAAGAAACTCATTCTTCACATCTAGTTGGTGTAGCCACCATCCACCAATCACAACAAGAGAGACGAGTATCCTGACTGTGCTCATATTTGTCACTAGTGTAAATATCACATCATAGTTGATGTCGTACGTCTAACTATACCCTTTTTCCACTAGTTGTGCTTTGTAGCAATCAATTTTTCCTTCTGAAGTCTGTTCACTGAGAAAACCCATTTGAGCCCAACTGCCATTTTCCCTGTTGGTAGCAACGCGAGCTCCCACGTCCTGTTCTTCTCGAAAGCACTAAGTTTCTCTAGCATGACAATCTTCCACTTTGGATCTTCCATAGCTACTGCCAACACTTAGGTATAGAGAAAGCGCCCTGAGACAAACTGAATAATTCCATGTGAGAAACCAAAACGATAAGAAGAATGACCCGCATTACTGCAAGAGGTCCTCCATAAAGTAATGGGAGTGGGAGGAGGAGAGGAATCATATCACTTGTGTAATATGATTCTGAGGTGGATGATATAGGTGTCTTAAGAGTCGGGGTAGACTGGGACAAAAGACTTGTTTGCACAAATGGCACGATGGACATTGTTCCCTCATTCTGTCACCTTGCATACACTCTCTGCTCATCTTAAGCTTGAATCCCATCACCTTAGGGCTCATTTTTCTCATTGTTAGGCTCTTCCTCAGCTGATTCTTCCCACAAAATGGGACAAGGCATCGTTCTCATATGCAACGATCTCTCACCATCATTACTCTCCTCCTCACCTCATACCTCCAGTATCTAGTGAGTCGCTAAAGGGTGAGGTCACCTCCACGAAGTAATATGGTTCGAATTCTCTAAATGTCTCATCCATACTCAAAAACAGTTTCTTTTCTATTAGGCTACAACAAACATACCCCTTTTAAGCACCAGAATAACCCACAAAAACATACTTCACAACTTTGGAATCCAGCCTTCATATTAATATTGTTCTTCATAAAACATGCACAACTAAATATCTTCAATGGAAAAATACCGTCATTATCTCCTTCAGCAACTCACAAGGAGATTGCCACTCCAGCACACTTAAGGGCATTTTGTTGACTAATTGAGCGGATGTTAAAATTGTTTGCTTCCACAAGTGCTTTGGAACATTCACAGAGATCATCATAGTTCGGGCTACCTCTTTCCTCTCTACAACTCTGTTTTGTGCCTATGTATATGGAAATATTGTTTAATGTTGTATCCATTGGTTGATAAGTACTCCCCAAACGCCTTTTTAGTATACTTTGTTTCATTATCTGACTTAAATACCTTCACTACTGCACCGTATTGAGTCTGAATCACCTTATGAAAGTCTTTAAAACAAGCAAGCACCACTTTTGTTTCTCATCAAATATAACCAAGTAACACAAGAAAAATAATCAATGAAAGTCACAAAATATCTATAAATATTCATCAAATTTGTAGAACAAGATTCTTATAAATCTGAATACACCAAATCAAGCACAAGAACTATTATTATTAGAACTAACAGAAGAGCACGTTGCATCCTTACCAAACTCACAAGCATCATACTAGTTTTTGTTTATTTATTTTTTCATACAAAGACGGATACAAACTCCTCAATAGACTAAATAAAGAGTGTCTCATGTGTCTGTGATGTAGCAATAACACATCCTCCGCACTCCTCTCAGATCCTCCTACTCCGACACTCTCTACCAGGATGTCAAAACTTAGTTCATCCCCTCTCTATCCAAGTACCTGATTCCACTATGCCACTGCCAGTTCCAAGTGTGATTCGGATGTGATTGGCCTAACCTTCGATATATTCCTCAGTTGTCTTCATAGTAGCAATCTTCTTCAACAGAAGTCTGTTTTGCTCCCAGCCAGAAAGAACAACCCATTCGCAACTTCTTTTGCCAACAACAGCTACCTGAGCCTTCGCAGCATTCGCCCACTCCTCAATTGCCTTCATTCAAACCCTGAGAATCCTAACATTCTTCTATGCCTTTTGCTCGGCCTTTTTGACGTCAAGGTAGTCATTGGTCAAGTGATGTGCAAAAGCAAGGCCCAACAGCTGGTAACGGTTAACAAAATAGTAGAGAACAAGTGGGTTGCACTCGTCCAACTTCTCAAAACACTAGGATGTGAGAACATCCGTGATCATTGAAGCATATTTGTCGGCGTCCGCGCTGACTGAGAGTACCAATACATCTGCAAGTCGATGAGGGACAAGGGTGAGTCTTTAGTTACAAATACCTTCGGGTGATCTTTCTGCATCGGACACTAGTCGCCCGAAGTACCTTTCTGCCTTTTCCCATGAAGCGAAGGATGATCAGAACACAACTCACCCATTGGGGCCTTGCCTTTTCTTCGTCGGGCTTTATCAATAGTGACGGTCTCTTACCTCCGCCTCAGGCTCTACCCATGCCTCTTCTTCCTCGGGTACATCCTTAGCCGTTGTCGTAGTCACGGGCTGAGACCCAGCTTCAGCATGAACTCCAGAGGACGACCAACTGGTCTCCCATCTCGCATCAAAGTCAATAACACTAGATGGGGTGGGTGGCTGCCAAGGGATTGCTCGATCCCAACCTAACCAATCATCTGAATGTCCCTCGACATCGTCCCTCTGGTAACTAGGCATCTGATCGCCCTCACCCTCGAGAACCCTCAAAGGATCTACTTTCATGAAGACATATTTTCATTCAATCGGGGTGACTTCTCAAGTGGAAATTTATGTAATGACTATAGTAGATTCAGAACTTGAATGAATGTAATCCAAACCCGGAAGATCGAACTTTGGATATGTGGTTGCCTCCACTTCCTCCCTCGCCTCCACTATGACCATCGATTGGGCAACCTTTTTGCGCGGCTTCTTCTATGTAGGCTGGGAGAGTCTGTCCAGCCACCTCTTTTCCTTTGCATCCGGGACAACCCAGAGCTTACGGTCATTGCCCCGTATTTCTCTGGGATGGGAACCTTGCTCGCTACCACCCCCTCACTGTACTGCTCCACCGACAGTTGTTTCCCCTCGATCACCGAGGCCAAGGATTACATCTGGGGATGCACCGACTTCAACCTCTTGTAGCTCTGCCATTCAACTGGACCTAGACCCCTTGAATCCTTGGTCGAACCAACAACAAGTCGATGCTTCCAATCATTTATTTTTTTCTTGAGGTTGTTCAGATGGAACTTTTGGGTCGATCCGAAGAACAAGGAGTCGTCCGTCCCAACCCTGAAGGAGAACATATAGGAGAAAATATCCTAGGACCACATGATCTCCATTCAAGTGCAGTAACCCACGTACGACATAATCACTGCAGTTGAGCTTGGTTTGATCTGAACGAGATTCACGCCATAATGATTCAAGATAGAGTGGAGCTCCTTACAGAGCGACAGCCGGAGACCACATTGGAATTGGTCCCGATAGAAGACCAGGTCAATCACCAAATTACGGTCGCCCGACTGTCTAGACCAACGGCGAGCAGATGAATCTGCGTCGAAAATGCAACCCTCTTTAAGCAAGGCAGCATCACCCGAAAACAAAGCAGATCGCTCGACCACATGAACAGTCCCGAACCGTTGTTGGCTCCAAAAATTTCAACCGCTTCCCAGGACTCTGCATTTTTTTTATTGTCTTTTGTTTGTTACGTGAGTTTTGGAGGGTCAAACTTTCAGAAGATAGAGTTGGTTGTAGATAAGTCACTACACGGAGATTTTGTCTTCATTTTGTGATGATTTTTATCAGGGGTTTGAACTATCTCAACTGGTCCTAATAATATGAGAACACTTTTGATTAAAGTTAGTCTTTAAGAATTGAATATTCAACATAAAATAACAACAGACTTATAATATTTTAAATTGTAAAATCTATCATTTAAAGCTTAAAGCGGATGGTGGGAAAAATGAATATGGAATCTGATCAAGATCCAATAGTTCTGTCATCCCGGGTCATCGTGATCCAAGATCTACTTGGTCAGAGGAGATAGTTGACCCAATCTAACTGAAATTCTTCATCAGCAACCATGGATTACGTTGTTCAGGTCTTTGTAGATCTGCGATGGATGTTTTCTAAGGAGAAATTTAATTTGACATTAGCTAACAAAAGACTTTGTATCAATCAATTGTACCTTTATAGTTCACAACTCAAAGAGTAGAAAGACGTTGGGGAACATATGGGTTGTGGTCGTGACCGTAATATAATGGTAACATTTGGCAGCAATCATCCAGTCAGAGGGCTCTGGAAGTAAACTCTGCTTTGTGATTCCATTGGCAATTAAACCACGCAGACAGGAGGCTCGGACCACGTCCTTACTAGCATGCGACTGTTTTGATTGTGAATATAGAGAAGCATTTGCTATGACATTCATTCTTGTGACCTGAAATCAAACAAAAGTTTGCTACCCTCGACAAACCATTGTGTAGGTTGGATGAATTTTTGTTTCAAGTCTTCAGTAATTGATTTTAGCTTGAGAGTTTTGATTGATCACTTTGAAAATCTTGATTTAATATATTAACCCCTCCAGTTAAAATCTCTGTACAACACGGTCATCATCTAAGATTTTTATCTTTGAACCCTGTCTACTCCATCCCACTTACAGGAGATCGAGTTCAGTGATATATTATTTGAAATGTTTCAAGTAGATTTTGAAATTTAATTTTAAAAATAGACCCCTCCGGTTGAAATATTTTATTAACTTGGCCATCATCGAAGAATTCTTTATGTTTGAACCCTGTTGGCTCTGTCTCGCTTACAGAGGCTTGAGTTGAGTAATAAATTAATTGAAGTCAAAATAGATTTGAAACTTAATTTTAAAATAGACCACTTCGATTGAAATCTTCCATCAACTCAATCATCACAGGGGATTTAAGCATTTAAAAATTTGTATCTGAAGGGACATTTAATTTGTTAGTTTAAATTTTCTAGAGTATAAGTTTGTCGATTCCTTTTCTTACAAGGAAGATCAGACTAATTAATTTGGACTTATAAGATCTTATTTTTAAAATTTTAACATTTATTTCAAAATTAGTAGACTCGTCAATTCCAATCCTTACAAGGAGAAGAATCAGACTAGTTAAGTGAGACTTACAACCATATCATATAGACAAGGCAACTTGATTAGCCTGTACAACATTCTCAAACATAGTATTTGATCATTCAATACATTGGTTGGAGCACATGCAGGCTTCTATGTTGGTTTACATGCATTCTGACGTAACATATTCGCACATTTTAACTCCATGTATCAAGGTTAAAAGATGCCTTAAAATATAAATGCAAGCTTTGATATTGTTAACTTTCTAATTGCACTAATACTTTGTTATTAAATGTATGTATGTAGCTCGAAAGAATGTGTCTTGAAAGGTTTTGCACAAAACTTGGGGGTGTTTATTTTCAAATCTAATGCTGTCTTGAGACTTGATAGGTCATAAAGCTATCTTACACCGCATTCATGTATTCATTTCAAGCATTTTGTCGTCTTTTTTTCACTAGCAGGTAACTTACAAATTTGGTGGAAAAAATTTCAATTTCAAAAGCCTCATATTTGAATTGCATGCATAAATTTCATTTCCAATTTTTACCGTCTTCTATTCGCTAGCAAATACATTGTGAATCCAATGGCAAAATTTGACATTAATTCTTCCTTTTAGCATTTAAAAATAACATTTATGTTCTAAATTTAGAACTAATTTATGATACTTAACATTTAAATTAAGCTCAACCCCTAATTTATAGAATTTAATATTCAATTTAAGTTTAACCTCCCAATTTATGATAATTTAAGCTTAGCCCAACCAATTTATGATATCTCATATTTTAGTCAAGCTACGAGCTTAGCACCTATTTGTAGAATTTAGTATTCAATTTAAGTTTAACCTCCATCACGAAGATCAAGTATTCCACTTTTACGCTATTTACAGTTTAAAAACTCTATACTTTAATTAATTGCAATTCCAAAAGTCCATATTTTTATGTTATTTGCAAGTCAAAGATTTCAATTTTGAATATTTGAAAATTAAGGAGTCCATATCATTCAACTTTATGCTATTTTATAAGTTTATAAAGTCCAGATTTTAAATTATTTTGCCAATCTAAATCACTCAAAATTTCGACAGCCACTAGACGTCAATCCTATTTGGAGGCACGGGGAAATGACAACCTCCCCACTATCTCAAAAAACTCGTTGGTCAGTGTCCTGAGACACTGCGGCCAGAAAGCAAAATAGAGCATCTAGCTCAAAATTTCAAAAGACGTAACGGGCCTTCAATATACTCGCAGAAAATATCAAATCACGAGCAGAGAGTTCCCAGAGTGGTACTTTACATTCCTCGAAACTTAATTATGTTCCCCAAGTGGTATTTTACTTTCCTCGGACAGTACTTAATTCCTATAGATGGGTACTCATGTTTTCCAAGGACGAGTAATTTAAAATCCCAATTTTAAAAAGAGTTCTCCAAATGAGTTAGCGATTTCCCCAAATGGTACTTAATTCTCACGGGCAGGTACTCGCGCTCTCCTCGAATGGAGATTTTAAAAAATTGCCCCACTGTCCCACTGTGTTATACGTTTCTTAATAAAGCAACAACGATATGTAATCAACAAGGTAGATCTCATAAGCAAATCCAAAACCTTTTTACATGGTCCTAAGCTTCCATCCGTAGTCTTCCCCATATAATTTTCAACACTCCCCTTGTGTTCCTCATCAGTAGAAGCATACTGATTGCAGAACATGCTAGTAATTACACCTGCTTCCTTGAAAACCGTACTATTCAAATGTCCTTTCACCTTCTCAAGAACAAAATCCACTGAAGTTCCTTCCTGAATTTCAACCGCCATCCTGTAGAAACTTCCAAACAAAAAGATTTCTTTCAACAATGCTATGCAAATAGCTAGAAAAATTGGAGCGCTAAAGGAAACAAGGCCAACTCGAACCAGCCCAATAGAAAAGGCATTGGAGAAGGTGGCTACACTCAAAAGAGTCATCTAAATTAGAAACCGCAAGCTTAGCAGTAGAATTAATAGAACCTTCCACCTAACTCCTCGTATCGGGACTAAATCTGAGCCCATTCATCGCAAGAACCAATGGGAAAGCCCTCAAACAACTAGCAGAAGTCATGGAAACGGTAAACAGGTAACAGCCCTTCGCCTCCCAATTTGCAGCAGCAAGCTCTCCACAAACATCTACTTTTCCCAAAGATCTCAAATAAATATAATTCATCACCAACCACTCCAATAAACTAAGCATTAGTTTGTTGTCGATTGAAGCGAGAGGCTAGGGTTTCTGACATGAGAGAGGCAGGACGAGACAGATGGGAGTTCGGATATCTTCGTATGTCGTGATTTTTTGTTACCTTCCCATGCATTCTAGTCGTGACTAGAGCTGAAAACGAGCCGAGCTTGAGCGATCTCAGGCGTAGCTCGTGTTCGGCTAGTTCGAAATTACTCGTGTTCGAAACCGGTTTGTAAACAGTGTGTTCGTGTTCGGCTTGAAATTGGTTTGTTAAAATTAATTGAAAAAAATAGATGTATGGTGTTGGATTCAAACATGCACCAACTTTGTGCGGTAGAATGCGCAGAACTACATAACTTTTTTTTAAGCTAAAATGAGCTGAACATGAGCGACCAAATGGGTTGTTCGTGTTCGACTCGTTTATAATTCAAGTTTAAAAAAATTATTCATGATCGGCTCGAACACGAGCTACTTAATGAGTCAAACACGAACAGTTTGTGAACGAGTTTTTTTGGCAGCCCTAGTAGTGGCTATAGCAAGAAGGCCGACAAAAACCTCGGTGAGGCAGCTGAGAAAGGCAAGGGTTTCGAAGGTCTTTGTATGTCATGATTTCATCAAGCATTCACGAGCGCAAAAGGAGAGGGTCGGGAATTTCATAGGTATTTGTACGTTGTACTCCCCTCGTTGCTTTTATCTAGCACGAGAGAAAGACTAAGATAAGTACTATGCAAGGCGAAGGAGAGCAAATACGGGTTACCGCAGGGAGCCAAGGATGACGAGCGTCGAGCGGGGCTTCCTCTTGTGCTATTTGCCATGACCAAGGGGAGAAGGAGAAAAAAAGGAGTGCAGGCTGTGGGTCTTAAGGAACCGCCCATGAGGAGTGCTAATTGCTAACCAGAGGTCATGAGGGTAGGTTAATATATATAGATTGCTTTTCCTATGTTTTCATTGGTTAGGAGGGGCAGTGCAGGCAAAGATGAGTAGGTTGTTGGTGTGATATAATTCAAATTATACTTTAAAAGTTTTAACTCATATAGATTTCATATTATGAATAATCTTTTTATGATATTATTATTATTATAATTATCATGTAATTTTTTCATATATATAAAATGTTAGGGGGTGAAGGCATGCAATTAAAGTTCAATTTTTATTCTTTAAACTATTTATTCTTCAAAAATCCAAATCGCATAACACATAAATAGAGGGAATATTTAAGGTAGAAATTTTTTTGTGAAAATTAATTAAAAATATATATTTTTATTTAAAGAAAATATTTTACAAGTGGGTCCTCAGCCGAGACAAACTCCCGTCGAACTAACATCTCATACAGCACACGCCCTCCAAACCTCAACCTATCTACACTGTCGAATTAGGCTTGGACCTGCAAGACCAAATAGGTCGACCGAATGTTGGCCATGTCTATTCAAAAGGGGGTTGTCAACTCTGTCGAGACCTCAGGCTCGCAAGCTCCTTCCTAAGTGCTTACACCTCCGCATCTACCGCCTCCTCCCTGCTCAACGTCCGAACAAAGATCCCCTCAGCTGCACCAGAAGTTAGAACTCAAGCGACAAATGGTAGTGGTGAATCAACGCTCGAGACCATGTTGCCTGCATCAACGAGCGAGGGTTAGTCAAAGAAAAACTTACAATCACAGCAGATCATCGTCACATACCCAAGGCTCGATAAAACTTGGACCACCAGGACAAGGGACAACTCTCACCACGCATTGGTGGGGCTCCCGAAGCCGCTTGACCAAAATTTAGTTCCAGAATAGTAGGTCCCTTGTCTTGCAGAGCACCTACCGTTTTATCCCCCAAGGCCTGGTTTCAGAACCGCAGACCTCTGGTCAAGGGTCAAGAGGCTCCGACTGTTCCTTGTGTAGGCTGCACAGTCAATTAAGTGCTCGTTGCAGCAAAAGCATGGGTCGGCACACCAACAAGTTGGCCTCCTTCATTTTGTCGAAGACGGGTCAGCAGATCGAACGATGCAACCTCAACTGCAAGGTCGGCACACCAGCTTCTTATAAGCAAGTTGCTTAACTTGCATCATACCATCAGGTAGACCTTCCGCCGACCTCATCGTAATCCCAGGTTTTTTCGCACCCTCAGGTTGCCTCCCTTCTCCCAGTTTCTTTGTTCTAGTCTTCTCACCTTCAGGACGGCTGCCTCCCTCCGGTCTTTTCTTCCTCTCAAGCTCCTCCCGACAAGCACGCAACGCAATGTCACCAAGGCTTTCTCTAGTATTTCCTCGATGATACAATCAGTCGAGGTTTTCTTGCCGCTTTCTATGGAGATCCTCTAGAAACCGAGCAAATGAACAACGTTCTCTTAAACAATGATGATAACGAAAGCGTCAATCGTGTCCCAATTATAGAAGGCCATGGGTACGAAAATTTAGAGAGCTTAAGTACGAAATATGAAACTAAATAAATATGATTCTTGCATTAAATTCTCTTGTTCTTATCGCAGAATGACTTTCAAGAAGCAAAAGAATCAAAAAAATAAATATGTGACTCATAAATGCGTTGACACGAATCTCAAGAAAATTCTACGGATTACAACACAAAAGTACAATCAAGCATGGGCCATATAAAGGAGTTGGGACCACATCAGCAGAAGATCAAAGGATCTCATTGACCAGCCACAACTCCCTCAAAACAAGATTCGAGCCGACCAAACGAAGGTTTCCAAGTCAAAGATCGTGACCAATCTAATTGAGGGAAGAGCCTGCAAGACTATTCAGACTAGTTCAACTCTCGTACAAATATCACCAAATGCCTGCAAGAGCCTCCAAGGCTATTCAGAAGGCCCTAAGATTTCATCACCAAACATTCATCGAGCCTTCCAAATGAATCTCTTGTCAAAAGAGATGGGTATGTTATCTATCACATTACAGTGATTCACTCTCTACCCGACAGCCTAGTTCTACCCCAATAACATGAGTTTTTCATCCAAGGTTCAATAGTCGCAAAGCCAAACCAAGACAATCGACCGACTCAAGCCGATCGAGTGAAGTTCGAGCAACAGAACAAAGTTTGGCCGACTGAAGAACTGCTAGGGCCGACTGATTGTCCCAAGTCGACAAAGTTGGCCAAATGTACTTGGCCGACCGCAGGATTATAGGTCCTCACAGACCGAACGATAGGGCAACCTAACGATAGGCTCTTTTATTTTCTATATGTTTAAAATATTGGGTATCACCCCCATATAAGTAGGGGCAACTAAGTAATTTTTTACTTTGTACCCCATTGCTTATAAATAAAGGGGTAATTTCAATAGCAAAGGGTTAATCAGGGATCTTTAAAAGAACCAAATTCTTATTGCTCTCTCTCTCTCTCTCTCTCTCTCTCTCTTACGTTCTACTGTTTTACGCTCTATTCTTTGGGTGTGATTCACAGGACAAATTTGATTTCAACATAAATCAAATGCACAAAACATAAAGAAATATTTAGAAGAAAGAACAAGAAAAGAAATCACCAATTGGAAGATTCATGTCTCATGCTGATACAAAGAGAATAATCCCCATTAAGCAAGACCCCCAATACAGCAATAACACACAGGTTTCCAAGGAAATCTGGACTTTTTAAGCAACTGCTTCGCTTTACAAGCCTAGACACTGCTTATAATCAAAATTAGACATATTTTATAGTATTGCTGAATCTGGAATAGAAAATCAATACAGTAGTAAACATCCAATTCTCCAATAGTCAAAAATAGAAATTTCTTATATTTTGCTACAGTGCTACATGAGGTTAAGCATGTTCTGCTACGGGACATAATCGTATATAAATGGAAAATAAGGGATTTGATCTTTAATTATGGTGCAGAGACGGGAGCAGCAAGAAGATAGAGAACATATGCATAAAAGGAAAAGTAATGCTCTCACAAATCAAAATCAGAGTCGATGAAAATACAAAAGCACAGAGGAAGTTGAGTTATAGTAACAAAACGGGAATAGCAGGAAATAAAGAAACTGAATCTTCTCAAACCAGCAATGAATGCAGAAAGCAGTCTCAAAATACAGAATGACTGTAGAAACTTTCCCAAATAGAAAAATGAAGAGATACGGGATCATCAAAATCAGACTTGCAAAAGCAAACGAAGGAACACATTTGGACAACAGTAGATCAACTTAGGAAGCTAAAATGAGTTAACAACAAAATAAGAAGAAGAAATTGATGGTGAACCCGCTGCCGAACCAAAAGAAAGCCAACAATGAATCAAAAGTTGACCAAACAAAAACATGATTTGAATTTTGCTTGATTATGATTATTTCAGATTTACATTAAATAAATTTCAAAAATAAATCATTAACGGAAATAATCAGGATTATGGCGTATTAATAATTCAGCAAAAGTTTGCAATTGTTTTGTACCTAATTCTCACACTTAGAATTAACAACTAAAAAGCATTAGTTTCTTTTTACTTGGTTGAAACAATAATAATGAAAAAAAAATAAAGAAAATGAGCAACTCACAGAACTAACTGGCAAGCCATTTAAAGAAAACTAGTATAAAAGAGATTATATTTTAATCCAAACGTAAATTTGAAGAATAGATCCGTACCTGCCATTCATACCAACAATCATTACGGTGTTTTCAGAACCAAATGCAACAAAATATCGAGTAACTTCTGGCACGCGAAATTGAGCAAAGGACCACTCAGAACTGAAATACTTGGGTAAAACTCCTGCGAATTTACAGCCTCAGAAAGACACGTAGGAAATTTTATGAAACAACTACTTTGCAGTGCTAATGAACAACATGAAACTGGCATAACGTGCAGAGTAACACTTCTGATATAATTAAAACAGTTAGATGATTTCAAAAAGTTTTGAAGTCAATTATCTGACAACCACCAATTTAGAAAGATTTATTTTAACTTTCAGAATTCATCAGTTATCCCTTTGAAGATTACATAATACTTGCTATAGAATAATTAAACGCAAACAAATTATCAAGACACATAAAAGTAATGAATTTAGTTTCATGTCTTATATGCAAAAAAATGTCATAGTTGAAGAACTAAGTGTCTAACCCTCATCCATAGACAAACTTCACGGGTTTAAATGAAACTTGACCACTAAGCTATCCAACCCAACTTTCGATCCCCTTTTAGTCCGCACACTCTAACAGCTTGCATCAGAGTTGATGATACAGTCGAAATCAAATGATCTATACAATTTATGATTTCGACGAACCTTAGTTTTTCAACCAGGGTGAGTGACTTTTATAGAGCTCCTCTTGAAGTCCTCATAGTTCTTAAATAATTAAGGACTCTTTGAAAACTAATTTTATGGTGATAATAATAATTAACAAAATGGTGTCTGGTGAATAATTGAACAATACAAAAAATTTAATTATAATTCTATTAAATTTTAATTATTTACAAATTAATAAATATAATTAATATACAGCTAATTCATCTGCTATTACACTGATTATATAATATTATTATTTTCTTAATTATATCAATTTATATAAGCAAAAAAAATATAATTTAAATCCATTAATCCACAATGTAAGTCTATTTTTTAGTGATTTTCTTATTAAATTAAACTTAACTCAAACCAAACATCCTACAAATTTTTTGCCAAATCTCATATTCATTTAAAGCATGAATCATGAAGTAAACTGATAAAAAATTTACCAAAATTTAGCAATACGTAAAACCTATCCTGTCAACATATTTTTGATTTAATATTCATTTCATAAATCCTAATCATGGCCAAACTGCCTCCAAAGATGAACTATATGAATAGTATATAAATAGTAGTTGATATCTTCTGAACTAACTAATACACCAAGTACTTAAATGAGGATCATGACTTATGATTTATAGCATATATTAAAAAATTTCTTGCTACTTACCTTAATAATGTTCTAATCAATAGCAAAGTATGAGATAATTATCTGATGCATCTTACAAAAGTATTTAAAGGATGTTTGGGTTTGTTGAAAAGGAACGCAATGTAAAAAAATGCAATGAAAAATAAAGTGTTAATAAATAAATATTGTTCTTCACATGAATATACTAGAAATGCATGAATTTTTATTTGCGTTTTAGTGCATGCATTATAAATGCAGTGTGAAACTTTTGAGCAACATGCCACACTCCGCCATCTTCAAGAATAGTTGACAAGTTAACCATGGGAAGGAAGATTCTAGAGAAGACCAGAATGAAGAGAGCAATCCAAAGGAAGATTATAAATGCAGTGTCAAAACCAAAGAGTTTTGAAAGTGCTCCCAACGCGAAGGAAGTGAACAATTTCTTATGGTGACTTGAACAATATCTCGGAGGGATGGAGATTACGGATGAAGAAGCAAGAATATAATTTGTAACTATTTATCTCTCATACATCGGTATGTTGTGATGGAGAAGAAGAAGAAGAGATATAGAGAAAATGTATGTGCATCATATTCACCTTTGATGACTTTAAGAAAGAGTTGAAGAGACAATTTTATGCCGAGAATGCAGAGGATAAGGCCGGAGCCCGATTGCGAAGGCTCAAGCAAATGGAATCGATTTGAGAATATATTAAGGAATTTACTAGAATGATCCTTGAAATTCTCGACGTGACAGACAATGATGCTCTTTTCAACTTCCGGATGGACTCCAACAGTAGGCGAAGTATGAGCTTAGGAGGCGTGGAGTGCAAGATCTTATACTGTCATTGCGTCCGTCGAAAGCCTGATTGACTATGCAAAGGAGTCTACAAAGCCAAGGAATGAGAAGAGCACCAATGTCAAAGATGATAGAAATAAGGGATAACACAAGAAAGAAACTACAAAAAGTATCATCTTCATCCAAGGGTAAAGATAAAGGAACGCAAAAGGATAATAAAATCAAGTCACATAACAATTGCTTTCTTTGTGATGGACCACATTGGGCAAGGAATTGTCCTCGAAAGAAGGCTCTAAACTCTCTCCTTGCAAGTCATCAAGAGGAAGGTGGTGATAGGTGGCACAAGTAGGGTCTATACAACTGTTGAATGGGATGCAAACTCTGACAAAACTCCAAGCAAAGGGGCTACTCTTTTTGAAGATGGTAATAAGCGGGAAAACCACTAGAACAATGGTGTACACAGGTGCTTTTCACAACTTCATCTCCACCGAAGAAGCAAAAAGGTCGGGTTTGCGGATGACTAAAGGAAGAGGCTCCATCAAGGTAGTCAATTGAGCAGTAAGGTCAATACATGAAATTGTCAGAGGAGTAAAGACCAGTATTGGAGCATGGTTAGGTTTCTTAGACATCATTGTCATTCCAATAGATGATTTTAAAGTTATTCTAGGGAAAAACTTCTTATATCAAGTAAGAGCATTCTCAAAACCCTTCACCAATAGCATGTGCATCATTGAAGGGAATTAAGCTTTCTTAGTACCGCAACAAGGACTAATAAGCAAGAAGTCAAAATATTATCGGTCATCCAATTCAAGGAGGACATTCAACGAGATGACGAGAGCTACTTGGCTATCCTTCACGACTCAAATGATGAATTGAAGCCCGAAAAATACCACCAAAATTACCAAAAGAACTATCACCAAATAGAAAGATAGATCAGCAGACCGAGCTGGAATCAAGGATAGAGCCGCTAGCTATGAAACCTTGTTGCATGGTACCCCTTTCCCCTACAACCAGGTTCGAGAGAGAAAGCCCAACCTTCTTCAAATTCGCCAAATCCTGGAATGAGCAAAGGGAGTTAGCTCGAGCCACATTACATAAGGTTGTAAGATAAATGAAGAAGTGGGCAAACTAGAAAATGAGACATAAAGACACATGGAAAAAGAAAAAACTGATGGTATCAAGTGGAAGCCGCAATGAAGGCATTGCAACCTTAAGTGAGGGAGAATTTCACGCTCCGATATCTTCAATAATAATTGACAAGCTAACCATGGGAAGGAAAATTCTAGAGAAGACCAGAATGAAGAGAGTAATCCAAAGAACTCTAAAATATTCCACGACATTCTAGAAAAAAACTAGAAAGAATGAAAATATTTCAAGAAATTTTGGAAGGTTCCATATAATTCCATAAATATGTTGAAAGAAGCAAACTTCAAGAGAATTATAGAATATTCTGGAAAGTCCTTGAATCATTTATATGTAAAGAATAATGCAGAACTATCTAGAAATTAGTATATTCTAATGTGATCTAGAAAGTTCTCTTAGCCTTGGATAGTACTATAAATAGAAGTTCCTCCACTTCATTTGTATCCATCCAATAACCATCCAAGGTTCTCAAGCATTCAAGTGTTGTAATCATTCCTTCATAGTGAAGTGTTTCTTTTTCTAATATATTTCCCTACTCTTCTTCCTAGATTATTTTGTGCTTACAAGTATAAGCATCGTGAGGGTTAGACGTGAGGGTTAGACTGATTTAGTGGCCAAGGAAGAGCGCTAAAGCCGCACGGGTGACTTGAGATAAGTAATCCATGACAAACAGCATGACCGACAAAAATCAATGGTAAATGGGCAGGCGATAATCGGTTGCGGCTGCAAATAGGACAATAGGCTAGTGGTGGCCGATGGAAGGGGCCAATAGCCAACAGTGCGGGACAGCAAAGAACGATGAGGCCAACCAGAGGTGGTTGACAACATAAGCCAACGACAATAACGGTAAGAGGCCATGGCCGGCAATGGTAGTCGAAAGGGGAGGTGACTGCCAACTACGTGGCAACGGCTACAGTTTCAATGGTTTCACCAACTATTGCAACTTAAGATGTTAAATTTAAAATTCATTGTGCAATTTTACACAGCACTTCTAAAATAAAAACCCAAATGTTTAAAACCCCTACATTTTGAATGCAATGCCCTCCTTTTGTAGCAAACCAAAGACACCCTTGATATTTTATAAGGTAAAAAAGTAATATCTAAATTTAAAGATAGTTTATTTTGTGACTCCATATATAACTTCCTAGGTTTTGTTGCATCAAAAAATAAATTAGTTGCCAATTTCAAATGATTAAAGGAAATAATAATTGAAATAGCATATATGATATTCAAAGTTTTCATGTATTAGCTGATTTTTATAGATAATTTATTTTAAAATTTAGTGAAGTTATGCTTAAATTAGAAATTTTTAAAAGGAGCGAAGCGATAGACTAAATTATCTGAATTTAAATCAAAGAGAATTGCAAATGTACATGTATTTAAACTATCTGAGTTTATTAAGATATTTTAGGTTTCTTGTGATGTGTCAAGGGTAGATATAAGAAGAATGTTAAGCAAATAAGAATATTTTATTGCATTTTTTAGTGAAGAACAAATGAGGATAAATTGAAATATTTGTGAAGTGAGACATAGGTTATAAAGGGGGACGGGATCGTGAACCTCGCAAACCAGGATTTTGGTTCACTTGGCCTGTCATGTCAACTACAACCACCTAGGGCTATGAGCCGACCCCCCACCTTCTTTTCCTTGATTTAGTACTAGTATTAAGTCAATTGCATGGAAAACAACATATGTGTTGGTTTCAAATGTTTGGACAGTTTTTAGAATTTTTGCTTATGCTAGCTGAGATTTCTACTAAAATTTTCTCATTTTGTAGTGTTGTAGCCTTCCTCTTTTCAAGTGATGTACCTGTAAGTTCACTGAAAAAGAGATGATGATCTCTGCTGGACATTTGACAGCCTCCTACGCCATGAGTTTTAACATCGACCAATGGTTTTGCTTTTCCAACTTGTTGTCCATCAGCTCTTATTGCTCATTCTGCACTTCGTTGCCCTTTTTCCCATCCTACAACTTACCTAATTCCTTTTTTTTATCACCCCGCACTGTCTAATAGCCTTAGATTGGTATCATTTACAATCAAAGTCTGATAAAGCCTAAATTTTTAAGAATTTATCTTTTCTCATTCAGAAACATAAAATCCACATAGACTAACATCTCCACTAAAGTCAACCCTACATCCTCCACCTAACCCCAAGCTTACAGCTAAACCTAGATCCAAAATTTTCATTGTCGCCATAACCCTAAAGTGTGGACATCTACCATACCGCCAAGGAGAAATCCTTAAGTAGGCGTTCAAACCATGAAAGATATGCATCAAAAAATCCTCCAATTGCAATGGAAATCTGTTGATTTTAAAAGGAGATAGCAGAGGAAAGTCGCCCACAGATGATCACTTATATAAAAAAGAAAAAAATCATTTCCTCCCAAAAAACTTCAAAAGATAAAAAGTTGATGTCACATCAATTCAACATTAAGTATAGAGGAAAGGAGGATGAGTTTCGATTGAAGATCGATTTACCAATTTTTTAAGACCGTATGGATCCGAATAAATTTATTGAGCGGCTTCTAATAGTGAAATGAGTTTTTGAGTACAAAGATGTTCCTCCTAACAAGAAAGTGAAGTTAGTTGCTAGCAAATTAAAGAAGAGTGCTTCATAATCATTAGAGAACCTCAAAAGTCCGCATCAGCGCAAGATAAAAAATAAGATCACGATCTAGTTTGAGATGAAGAAATAAATAATATGCAATTACTTGCCAGTACATTACCGATAAGATGAGTTTTGAAAATTCACCACGTATGGCAAAAAAAAACCTCTCGAATAAGAAGAGTAGACTGCTAAGTTTGAGCGACTTATGTTGAAATATGATCTCGAATAGCCAAAGAGAACAACATAGTCAGGTAACTCAGAGGATTAGACTGTCCATTGGCAACGTGGTGTAGTTACAACACCATTGAATATTATATGATATTCAAGCCTTAGTTTTGAAGATTGAGATATAATGAAGCAGCATCAAATACACACCACTCTTCAAACAAGATTCAACCATTGGATCCGGTAGTAAGAGCACACCGAACGGAGAACCAAGACATGTCCCTCAAGAGCAGAAGCCAAAATAAGAGAAAAAAATGACTAGTCGGACCAATACCCCAAAATATTTTCAATAAGAAAGTGTTTCAAGTGTCATGGATACAGGCACATTGCATTCAACTGCCAAAACATACAAGTGATTTCTTTATTAAACCAGATGCAATGGATGATGCAAAGAGCGAAAAACTAAGAGAAGAGAAGACTACAGTAAGTACAAGCAACCCCATAGATGACGGTAAGATACTTGTGGTTCGACAAATTTTTCAAATCAAACATAAGAAATTGGTAGTAACCTAGGCATGTCATCTTTCATACTCATTGTATTGTGAAGGAAAAAATGTGTAGTTTCATTATAAATGAAAGAAATTTAAAAAATAAGGTATCTATATAGATTGTGAACAAATTGAGCCTCACTATCCTGAAGCATTCACAATCATATTACTTGACTTGATCGAAGAAGAGAAATGAGATTAGTGTCAGGAAAAGATGTCTAGCATAATTTTCAACTAGAAATAAACAAAATGATCATTGTGGTGTGATTTCTTACTTATATATGTGTCACAATCTCTTAAGCAGACTATGGCAATATGACAGACGCACATGATGGCCAGAAAAAACCTAATCATTTATTAAAGGTAGGAAGTGTATTATACTACTGCCATTGAAAAAATTAGTAGTGACGAGTAATCAAACAAAGAAAGGGGCTACAATGACACCCCTGACAAAGCTCCTTACCATACTCCAAACATTTATATGCTTTAGGGACAAAGGCGAAGCCCCTCCTAACCACGGAGAATGATGTGGGACGTGAATTTTAGCAGGAAACGAGAAGTGGAATGTGAGTTTCAACAGGAAACGAGACATGGGATGCGGGCTATTGCGGGACACGAGGTACAAGAAGCGGGCCTGTTGAAAGGCAAGATCGAGAATCTCGTAAATCAAAACTTTAGCTCAATCGGTCTGTCATATCAATTACAGCAGCTTAGGCTAAGGACTGACCCATTTTTATTCTTTCCTGGTTTAATATTAATATTAAGTTAATTGCTTGAGGAGAACTATATATTAATTAGTTTTGACTATATATTAATTAGTTTTGATACAACAACAAGCCTTTATCCCACTAAGTGGGGTCGGCCACGTAAATCCTTTTTCTCCATTGCATCCTATTGAGTGTCATTTCCATTTAAATTCATTTTTTATACAATATGCCCAAGTCTTTTTAGGTCTACCTCAATCTTTCTTAACATCAGTCGAAGCTAAAACATCTACTAACATCTACTCTCCTCCTCCTCATCGGATCATCAGATGGTCAACGTTTAATGTGACCAACCCATCTAAGACGACTCTCTCTAATCTTGTACGTTATCGGAGCTACACTAACCCTATCATGGATAAAATCATTTCGCATTTTGTCTCTAAGTGTCAAGCCACTCAACTACCTAAGCTCTCTCATCTCAACAACACTAACTTTATTTTATGCTTCTCTATTAAAGGCCTATAGGCCAAAGAGCATTGCAAGTCTCACCGTCATTTTATAAAATTTTCCTTTCAGTTTAAGCGGTACTTTTTTATCACACAATTGGCTCGAAACATTCATCCACTTCAACCAACCAACTTGAATTCTACTAATAACAACCCCATCTATATCACCATCACTCTAAACAATAGACCCAAGATATCTAAAACGTTCACACTTTTTAATGATTTTATCACCCATAATTACAACTCTGCCACTAAAGCTACTACTACTAAAATTACATTCCATGTATTCAGTTTTAGTTCTACTCAAACGAAGGCTTTTAGACTCCAATGTAGACCTTCATGATATAAGTTTTTCCTGATTCTTTCTTTAGAATTATCCACAAGAAAAATATCATCAACGAAAAGCATAAACCAAGGTACATCCTTCTGTAAATGTCGAGTAAGCACATCCATATAACTAAGGCAAGAAAAAAATATGGGCTTAAAGCCGATCCCTGATGTAATCCAACTGAAGGAAAATACTTAGTCAATCCTCTTTCTATTTGAATACAAATAACAACTCTAGTATAGATATCTTTAATGAGTTGAATATAGATCATATCAACATCATTTTTTTCCTAGAACTCTCCAAAGGACTTCTCTTGGAACCTTATCGTAAGCTTTTTCTAAATCAATACAAATCATATGTAAATCCTTCTTATTCTCTATGTATTTATCCATCAAACGTCTCAATAAATGTATAGCTTCCATAGTAGACTTACCCGACGTAAATTCAAACTAATTATGAGAAATCTTTATATCACATCTAACCTATGTTCAATAACCCTCTCCCATAATTTTAAAGTATGACAAATCAACTTAATTCCTCTATAATTAGCACTCTTGTGCATTCCCTTTATTCTTAAAAATGAGAACCAAAATAATCTTCCTCCACACAGCCAACTTTTTACTTTTTAAAATGATATTAAAGAGTTTAGTAAGTCAATCAACTTCCAAATCTCCTAAATATTTTCACACTTCAATAGAGATACCATCAGGTCCTACTGATTTTCCACTCTCAGTTCTCTTTATGACATCCTCAACTTCTTTCTTACTATTGCAACAATAAAAATAAAATATTTTATTATTACTAACAATATTAATATCTCTAAGACCAATCGTATTTTAAAAAATTCATTAAAAAATTTATCAAAATAGCTCACACACTTTTGTTGAATATCATCTTCTTAAAAAAACAGTTTTTTATTTTATCTTTAATACACTTTTTTTGATTAAATCTTTACTTTTTTTCTCTTTGTTTGGCTTGTTTATACAGATAATTTTTGCCCTCTTTAATCTATTATAAAAATCACTCAAGGCAGAATTTATAGCATCACAAATTATCTTAGACTCTCTACAAGCTACCTTATATTTTCTCAATTCTCTAAGCTTTTACATTTAAACCAATCTTTATAACACAACTTCTTATATTTTACCTTTTTTTGGACATTATTATTCCACCACCAACTATTTTTCTTTATAATTTTTTTTTCCTTTTGATTCTTCAAGTACATCTTTTAACATTTGTTTAATAGTGGGTTGTTTTATCTCATCATATAGAATTTGCTTCTTTATGAATATCTCAAATCTTGAATTCTTGAAGTTCACTCATAAAAAATAATTTTATTAGTATATTTTAGGCGCCTCAATCTAATTGTATGATTACAATTTCTATTATTATTTATCTTACAACTCTTCATCTTAAAATGTAAAACTAATAATTAATGTTCAGTACTTAAATTTTCACATTAAATGAATTTACAATTTTTACTTTATCGATGATCTTTTCATCTCATAAGAAAATAATCAATTTGTATTTTATTAGATCTATTCTTATAAGTAATAATATGTCCATCACTTTTCTTAAATAAAGTAACAGCAATAATAAAATCATACGAGAAAGCAAAATCTAATAGAGTTCTACCTCTTCATTAATCACTCTAAAACCATAGTCAGCATGACTATTTCTTAAGCCTTCTACAACTCCACCAACATGTCCATTTAGATCTCCTTCAATAAAAATTTTTTTTTCAAAAGGTATCATTTGTATTAATTCTTCAAGGTCATTCCAAATATTTTCTCTATAACTTATATCTAAACCTATTTGAGGAACATAAACACTTATAACATTAAAATTTTAGCATCAACAACAATCTTAATGGCTACAATTCTATTATCAATTCTATTAATTTTTACAACATTATATTTTAAACTTTTATCTATAATTACACCTACATCATTTCTAGTGCAACTCCTACCTGAATACTAAAATTTAAAACCTAAGCTACTAATCTATTTTAACATTTTCTCCAACTTATTTAGTTTTTTAAATACATAAGATATTTATCTTCCTATGAATCATAATATCAACTAATTTCATTAATTTACCTGTGTGAGTACCTATATTCCAAGATTTTATCCTAATAATTTGGATAATTTTTTGGATTTTCATTTATGTCAATGAGATTTATTCTCTGAATTTTTTTCTTTTAGCATATTGAAGCCTTCCTCTTTTCAAATCATGTGCCTTTAACTTGACTGGAGAACAGGTGGTGATCTCTAACGAATATTTGATGACCTCCTATGCCGCAAATTCCGTCGTTGCTATGCAACTATCAAGAACCCCTTTTGCTCAGCCTTCATCAATTTTTTACCCTCTTTTCCCATCCTACAACTTACCTAAACCCTTCATCAAAAAAAGTTTAACAACCCATAAGTAGTGTCAATTTATTACTCAAAAATTTATGTTATACTCAAATCTTTAAGGTTAAAAATATTTGAATCCTCAAAAAACAAAAAAAAGGAAGAGTTAGACATTGCATGCTAGGTAAGTTGACTTTCAAAACAGCAACAACAACAAGCCTTTATCCCACTAAGTGGGGTCGGCTACATGAATCTTTTGCTTCATTGTGTCTTATTGAGTGTCATATGTTCATTTAATTCTAATAGACTAAGATCATTATTTTATGCAATATGCCCAAGCCTTTTTAGGTCCAGCTATATCTTTCTTAACATAAGTCAAATCTAAAACATCTACTCTCCTAATCGGATCATCATAAAGTCGATGTTTAATGCACTCTATTTATGTGTAAAATTTTGCTTTTTAAAAAATAATTTTGCGTCACAAATCTAAAATATAATTTTGCCTTTTAAAATAATAATGTGCAAGCTAAAACATCGTATATTGTTATGTACACATTATTTTCCGCCACTAACTATTTTTATTTATAAAAATTTTTTCATTTAATTTCTCATGTACATATTTGTCACTTATTTAACAGTGTTTGTTACTTTATTCTGCAAAGGATTAGCTTCTTCATGAACATCCCAAATTCTGAAATTTTGAAGTTAACTCATAAAAATAATTTTATTTGTCTTTTAGGTGCCCACATCTAATTATATGATAATATTTTATTATATTCTTTATCTTACAATTCCTCAATTTAAAATCTATAACTAATAATCAATGTTTAGTGCTTAAATTTTTACTTAAAATGACCTTACAATCTTTACATTCTCAACGATCTCTTCTTTTCATACAAAAATAATCAATTTGTATTTTATTAGAGCTATTCTTATAAGTAATAATATGTTCATCTCTTTTCTTGAATAAAGTATTAGCAAAAACAAAATCATACGCTAAAGCAAACTCTAATATGATTTTATCTTCTTCGTTAATCACTCTAAAACCGTAGCCACCATTGTTGGGTCCCAAGCCCCGGATGCGAAAAATAGAGGGTTGTGTTAGGTAGTCAACAACGAGCTAAATTTTTTTGTCAAAAAACATGCATGAATCCTTTAAATACGTTGACTTTCCATAAAAAATAATGTTTTATCCTAAAACATTGTGGTCAGTATAATAAGAAACTTTATAAGACTTTGAGTTAAGTTTTTGGCATTCTACATAAAATTCAGGTTAGGGTGATTGATTTTAATCATATAAAAGATAAGAATAACACTTAAAAGAAGTTCTAGTGAGATTTACCAAAACTAATCTTTGCTTAACAAACACGACCAATTTAAAAATCTTACTTAATAAAGGATAGTTCTCCATATAATCTTGATTCATTATCAAGAGAATTTATTATTTTGGGATTACATGCAAGGAGTTTTGCTTGTCATCCAAGGAGAAATGAGACTATTATAATGAATGAGAATAAATTTTTAGATAAATATGAAAGAGAAATATAACACATGATGTTACATAATACAAGATGTGTTGTTACCAAAGGTACAGAATAGAACACATGATTCCACATACCTTTAACAATTACACATAATGAACAATGAAGAATTATAATACAAATCTTTTTAGGGGGAGAACATTTTTTTAAACATGTCAAATTTCATACCCACATCAAAAAATTACTGATGTACCTCACACTTTAAATTGTTTTTTTAATAAAGTGGATAAACTATGCAATCTACCTAAAATAGTTTTTTTGAATAGAAACATAAAATTCTTGAATTTATAGAAAAATCTTATGAAGAAAATGGTAACCGAACTCAAATTTTGGACTAATCATCCAATAAATTTATAATTAAACTAAAATGATAAATGGAAGACCAGTAAATTTGATGCATTGTTCAATAAAGACTTTGCATATGCGGTGGGATTTTATATTACCTAAAGTTGTGTATACATACATTTTATCTGATAATAAATATACTATAATGAAACCATTTGAAATTATTGCAAAGTGACAACATAGAAATCCTATAGAACTTGCAGAGGTACTTATAAAATCTGGACTGGCACATTTGCACAAACATGCATACAAAGTAGGCATGATCCTCATATAGATATTCATGAAAAATCAGCAATTTTAAGTTTTTTGTTCCAGTGTGAATAAAAGGTAAGTAAAATTTAAGCCTAGTGATAAAATCATAATTCAGCTAAAAACTTTTTTTGGGTAGTTACATATATTTATTTGTCAAAAAAGTTAAAGAGCAATTATGGAAGAAGAAGCCTTTTTTAAAGGTTGATGTGAATCTTATACAGTTTTTCCCTAAAAAAATTTGATATCAACTTTCTTATAATTATCACACTATAGCAATTTTTATTTCTTTTTTCTTTTTTTTTTTTTTGTAAAAATTTGCTTCTCCCACAAAAATTTTGAAAAAGGAGCAAGAAAATAGAAGCCGACAATAATGTTTCAATAGTAAGAAAAACAAAGTAATGAAAAAGCTACATCAAATGAAACCTAAATCCTAAAAGGCACCCACCCAAAACATTTTAAAAGTTTGAATGAAAGATATGCGGGACAATTTAAAATTTTGCAATGCATTGAAACTAGTACCTAAAAATTAAAATTAAATAAATAGTATAAATTCAACTTTCAACAAGTCAAACTTAACCTTATTATTAAGCCTACAACAAATTCCAAAGATTCTACTCTTTTTACACATTCCTGGTGAATCAACATTTAATTCTCTATCATAAACTTTTATACAACTATTCCTCGAGCTATTCTAGATGATAAGATTATGTTTACTATCGAAATTGAATTTTAAAGAGATGTTATTCACTAGCGAGACAGGACTAACTTTGATGAGACAAGACTAACATTGATTATTTAAAATTTAATTCAAAGGAGGATCAAAAGTTATGTCCATATGTGGTTGGTAAGTATAAAATACTAAATTTGTCAAATCCATACAGATATGATTGGAAATTTCATGTTTATTTTTTCCAGAAGAAATGCGTCGAGTATTAGTTTCTTTGTATTCTACATATTTTCTTTCCATTAGTTGGTTTATTTTATTTATTGTTTCTATTTTAGAGACATGTCAACAATACTGGCCAGAAAGCATTGTATTTCAATTCCAAGCTGTACCTTGCTTTATATAGTTTCCATAATTTCAGCCTTGATTTAGTTTCAGTACATTACCACAAAAGCTTGAGGAAGTTATGGCGGGCCATGCTATATTTTCATGTTGTTTACAGTATTAAGATCAATTCATCGGATTCGAATGCTTTCTAGGCTAGATAAATTGATGTGGGGCTGCTGCTATTGAGTGGTAGAATTTGGATAGTTTGGCTTTAAGAGGAAGAATTTTAGTATCATTCATTTGAAAAAGAAAAAAAACAGATGATTTTTTGAAGAATGATGGTCTATTTTGGTTTGTTCTCTAAGGGAATTATTTGCAATGGTTTGTGCGGTATAGATTCTCTTAACATTTTGACTTATCATAACTTTCGTGGTTACGCATATAGTGTTTTTTGGCCTTATTCTTCTATAAATTTGGCTTTTTCATTCATGAATCAAATGAAGTGGTTTTGCTACAAAACCTGTGAGAGCTTACGTTAGTTTTGGCAGCATCTTTCAAGTAAGTTTAAACACTTGCATATATGTGGCTGATGTAGGAAATTCAACTTCAAATATTGTTAGCTAAATTTAAAACTTTAAATTAGAAATAAAATATTTTTTATCGGGTAAAATTAACTTAACTTTAAACTGAGATTGATCATGTGCCAATCCTCTTTACAATTCTAGATTATAATGAGTCTATAATTAGTGCTTCATGGCATGTAATTCATTCCTTTTGGCTTGAATAAAAATTTCTCTTCGTTGTTTAAATATTGTCGGTGCAAATTAGATGTTTGAATTATCAAGTGCTAATTTTGGGGAAATCATCTTCTTGCACTGACTTGTGGCAAGATTTTAGTTAATTTTGGTAAATTTTTTACTTACTCTAGTTAATCAACATAATTTGTTATTGGCTTCTTTAATACTCCTCATTTTGATCAAAAAATGACATGACAAAAATCTAATTTGTAAAAATAAACTTGCTTGCTCTTTGATTTTATTTCTTTACAAATGCTTGCTAAAATTCTTAAAAATTTTATTAAACTCTAATAACACTTGATTTCATTTAAATAAATTGAGTTGTTGAAGTAATTGACATAGGTGATGTGTGAATCCTCTATTTCTTTTGAACAAAATCAATGCATGTAACATCTTAATTGCGGTAGAAAACCTAACCTGACGTTGTCCTCCATCACAACTAGGATATATAGTTTTAAAAGTAAGACAAAAAGTTGGAGCCATGAAAATTAAGTGATGCAAAGAGGAACTACATGTTAAAACGTAAAGCCTTAAAACGTAGATAACACTTCATATTACTTCAAAAAAACGACTAATCTTTGAAAGGCATTCTTATTAGAGCATCATTCCTGAAGTTCTGGAAACGCTTATAGGAAACTTTAAAAAGAATTGTAGATGCATACTGATTATTCAACTGTATCTATGAAAAAGTGGCCAAGATAAAAGTAAATAGCTAGAATGGTAATCCACAATCAGGAACTTCTTAACAACAATTTGGGTCATTGAGCAAATCACCGAGTATCATATCTTGCCATATCTTGTTTACCTCTCATAAAAGATAATGAAGAGCTCGGGTTAGCACCAGTATTTGGAGATATCAATGCATCAAGTGAAGTTGCAGAGTTTTGATGCAGCAAAGCAGGCCCTTGGCCTGAAGGAAGGGTGGGTGCGTCTTCTCCTACCACTCTAACTCTAAGGTTGAATATATGCACAGTGCCCTTGTCACTAGATATTGCCAACCACTGCACATTAGGTGACAGAGCAATACTGTATATTTCTGCTCTATCTGCACCTCTTCTCACCTGCAATAAAATTTGTCATAAGATAGAAGATGGTCATAAAAAAGTACATAATGAGAAAAAAAGGAAGTCATTTACAGAAAGAAAATATGAATTGAAAAACAAAAATTCAGTACTTTCAAAGTTGAAACTGGGAAAGTAAACCAATCTAAGGTAATAACTGGTGAGAAAAATCGAGTGGAGCAAAATCACATAGAGTTACTCTACCGCGAGCCAAGATGAAGGCTCTTGTGAAGTATAATTCATTGGACAAAATCAAGATGAGATCTTGTAGAACTGGAAATTAAAGGTTTTTGCCACATCCATATGAAGATTTGTAACTCATTCAAGACCATCATACAGTTTAAATATATATGCATAAAAGGAACACATTCTGTATGCTAGCATACACTATGTTTATCTATGTTTTGGAATATTTTTTTTTAATGATTGATCGACGGTCGGAGACCAAAGATCAACCCGATTGGTCGAGCTCCCATCAGGTCTGGGAGCCCACCCGGTGTGCTGAAAATTCGAGAACCCTGCGCCACGAGGGATTTAACACCCGATCCAAGGGTCTTACGCCGAAGCCGCCACCAATGAGTCGGGGTATGTGCACATCTATGTTTTGGAATATGAGAGAATACCAATCAGAAAAATGACTTGCTCAATATTGAGGTCCTTGAAATAACAGGATAAGGTTGTTTAATTGTTAGCAAGCAGCACAAAATTTACCATCATTTGTAACCATAAGAACTCAGTCCAATCATTATTACTCCAGATTTCGTTTCTTACTATCTGATCAGAGGTTTCATTTAGCTAAATTCTATCATTGACTTCTCTGCCAGTCATTTAACTTGATTGCTTGATAAATATATGCTTCACTCAGTGTCCTACATGAAAAAAAAAGAAACCAGAACACTGAACCCAAAAAAATAGGCATATCACCTAAAGCCGCCACCAATGGTATTACACTACCAGATGTAAAAGAAGTCTGGTTTTGCTCTGCTCACAATGGTTATTGGCAAAAAATCATTATGGAACAAAAACCTTACTACTGCAAACACTGCAAGATGTTTGGACACCCGCAAGAGAAATGTTTCAGATTGTACCCTCAGTTGAGAACCAATAGTCAAAAGCAGGAACATGCTGTTAGTGCACCCCACATGTCTGAACGTCCTCCCAGCAAACCAGATGACAACCAATCTGAGGGGGGAATCACCAAGGAAATGAAGTCTGCCCCTATGAACCCTTCTCCTGACCATACTATAATGAATATTGCTCAGACCGAAAGTCAAGATAGTCCCGCAGCTCCTATTCAGAAAGCATCAGATGCAGATGTGACAACTAACATTTCACATACATTGGAACCTATCGTTGTGGCAACGACTGTTTTTCCTTCTACTACGGTTCTAATATCTAATCAGACCGAGGATCACATGAGTTAGTCTTCAAATGAAGAATGACAAGTTTACAATTCCCGACGAAATAAGGAAGAAGAAGGTTGGGGCACACTCCAACTTGAAAACTTAATGGATGATACTTTGGTTACTCTTGGCAATGACACGACACTTCAAAATTTGTTATCTGGCTCCGCTCCTAAAACTAGAGAAAGAGGCAGGACTAAACTGGCTCACTAAACTGGCTCATCCCTAACTACTTGTTTTCTGCATGTTTTAAATTTTTTGAGTCTATCTGTATCTTTTGTTGGGGTAATGTTTTAAATTTGTTTTACATTTTATTGAGTATATTGGGGTATTGTTGTACTTGTATCGTATGGGTAGGGTATCTCTTTTGGGTTCTTCTCATACAACTTTTATGTATCATTTCTATTTCAATAAAATTAGCACTTGGCTTTTCAAATATATATATATATTACACTGTTATATCACATGCTGTTAGGATTTACATTCAGCACAAAGCTTACAAAATCAATTCATTAAAAAAAATTAATGTTAAATCATTTGAATTTAGTTTTATACGATTTTTATGTGTTTATAATTGATCTGTTATTTGATGTTGGGAAATTTACATGCATACCTTTAAAGTTTAATATTTATATTTTGAATACATTGGTATTAAAAATCATGTAGTCGAATCCTAGTAGTGAGATTAAGGCTTGTTATTGTTGTTGGCATTAAAAATCTAGCCATGAAAATGTGTATTTCATATTTTTGATATGGTGTCAATATATATATATATATATAGTCTATCTTTCACCTCTAGCTTTAGCAGATGAAATAACACCATCGACATCATTACAATATCACAACTATTTGGATCTTTCTGAGTCCTCCACTATACCTTCAAATTGAGTACTGCGTAAATGCTAACCCTACATATTTTGTTCCGCCATATGTAACCACTAGCTTTAGTGGATGAAGTAACACCATCGACATCATTAACCATATCACAACTATTTGGATTTTTCACTGTGAGTCCACCATCACACCTTCATATTGAGTACCACGTAAATGCTAACCCTACATATCTTGTTCCGCTATATGTAACCTAACTACTTTAGATTTACTAGCTTTTCTCCCTAATCCTTCCAAAAGAAATTCAATCTACCTAAATTATCATTTGTGTACTACATAAATGTTAACTCTACATATCTCTTTCCAGAATCTGTGACCCGACCGCATTTGGAGTACCATTTTTTCTCCTTATTTCTTCCACAGCAATTTTATTTAAAATCCTTGTCCGTTAACATATACTCTTCCAAAACAGTTAACATTTTTTAATCATCATATATTCATAAACTTGAAAACCACCAACAAGATAAAACAAGGGTAATCTTCAGTATCATCTCACCACCATCCCCCGCAACTGCACCTACCTTATGTATCAAAGTCAAAAAAACAGTGCACATTTGAGAAAAATTTAAGTCTTTGAATATATATTTCTTATTAGAGTTGCAAATGAATAGAACTTTCAACAAACTATTCATGGCTCAGCTCAATTAAACAATGTTCATGATGCTTTGATTTACTAATTGAGCAGCTTGAATGTTTTCGTAAATACTTGGTTTCTAAATTAACAGGCTCAAAAATTTATTATTGATTCATTTATGTTCATGAATAATAGCACATAAAGCTCATAAACAAGCTCATTAAGAAGGTCAATTAAAACTCAATTAAAGCTCGTTCATAAAAACTATCATTAACATATTTATTCTTTAGGTTTAAAAAACTTTATTTGACATGGCTAGCTTATTTTTCCAATAAGCTGCTTGTATAAACTAGAGTAAGACTCAATTATGGCTCATTTATTTTGTTAAACAAATTGCTCATTAATAAACTCGATAATTTCTATATGAACCAAGCTTAAGCCGAGCTCAAACAACGTTTTAATAAATGAGTTGGAGCTCGAACACATTTCCAAAAGCATGAATTAAAATTGAGCCAAGCTCAAGCGGGCTTTTTATAAACAAGTTTGAGCTTAGACAAGCACTTGCTCGACTACACTCGATTCATTTGCAACCCCACTTCTTATTAATAGATTAAATGCCAAGTTTCTTCAGATATACCTAACACAAAAAGTATGGATGATCACAATTAAAATGATAAGATGACTGAAACCATATTAAGATTTTTTGACAATAGGATAAAGTTTGATATAACACAATTACAACAACAACAAACCTTTATCCCAATAAGTGGGGTCGGCTACATGAACCTTTTTTCACCATTGCATCCTATTTAAATCACAATTAAAATCTAATATTTTATGAACAAGGATAATATATGATTAAAGGATCCTATGACTGATAAAAATAGAAGTATGAGAACAAGGGCCTTAAGTACCCTACAGTGTAACATAATTATATTTTTTTCAAGAATACAATATTCAAAATGAGCCATAGGGATGAAAACATAGCACCCATACATAGATTTCAAAATGCATAACTAGAGAACTTACCTCTTGTAAACGTGTTCCATCCATTGTGTTAAAAATCCTCACCAATGTGCCTTTAACGCTTGCAGTTGCAAGAAGTAAACCATCCAAAGTCAAGCTGATGCAAGAAATATGTGAGTCATGTGCATTGATGAACTTTGTAACCTTCAAACCGAAGTGTTCAACCCGAACTTGTCCTTGGTGTAGACCAGGGCATGCCAAAACAGAGGTACTTGAATGGTGTGAGAGGCAACAAAGTCCCTTTGGATTGGCTAGTGTCTCTATTTGGTGGAGAAGTTTCAAATCATTGAAGTCATATATATATATCCTATGTTCAAGAACTACTACAATGCGATCTTGTCTCAATCTTACACCTCGAACATAAGATCTGAAGATAAATTCACCAATGCAACGACCTTGATGATCATCCCAGATTAGAACTTTGGTGGGTGGATATTGTGAGTTTCCGCTGCCACCAACAAGAGCCAAAATATTGCATCGAAAGAGCATTTCCACAATTCCAAAACCGCCACTTTCCAGATCCCTTCTAAGAGTTTGCTTCAAGGGCCTAGAGCCGTAGATTCTAAAACCACGGCTTGTGCCAACAGCGAAAGCCCGATAATCTTGGTTCCATGAAACTGAAAGCACCTCAATTTCCTCAGCTTCATGTGGATCCATTTTAGGGTTACCTAAAGAAGCTGACGGTATTTCTGGATTTTGAGATCCCAAAGAACCACAATTCGATACCAGATGTGTTCTTCTAGAGCTTGAGACTGCAGAACTCATGACAAAATATAAAACAAGAACTGATGGAGGTCTATATGAAGATCACTAGATGAACAACAAATTAGCAAGTCTCCAAACTGCTGAAGAAAGGTATAATTTCACAAAAGGAAGATTAGTAAATGAAGTAGTTGTGAGGTTTTAAAGCTGATACAATTTAAAAAAAAAAAATTCAGACAAACGAGATTTGTTTGGTAATTGGTATGTTTGTGCAAAATTAAAATCCTTTGCAACAGCAGGATATGTTTTCTTCTGCAGTCGCGTAATAATAATTCATGCCAAGATGTGTCAAATCCAAAGTATCATGCACGAATCATATTCATATTCACTTACTGAAGAAATCAAAATCTTCAGCAATTCATTCTTGTTTGGCAGTAACATTTTACGTTTCCAAAAACTACCAAGCCTCCAAAGTGAGAAAAGAGGAGATAAAATGATTGCGTGGAGGAAACGCGCTTCTGTATATGAACTCAATGACTTAACATTATAACCGGATCATAACCCTACTCGGCTCATACTGAGAACCAATCAAAACCTCTGAGGAATTCTACAAGTCATCATCAAGGCTTCCATTAGCAACCGATTCAACCATCCATCCACTCTATCAAAAATAACTACAACGCATTACAAACGGATTGAATGAAAGTTCGGTCTTATATGACCAAACTCATGAGAATACCAACCTATGATAAATTATCGTGTCTGCAGCAAATACAGCAACTGCTTATACCGTCTCTCAACCAGAAACACCGCAAGTACATCATCACCACACAAAAAAAACCCCGAACCAAGCAAGTTACAACAAACATAAAAAAAAAATTGAAAAAATAAAAAAGAAATCAGCCAAAGTGAGCAAATCCATTAATATAAACCATCGATTAAGACATCTGATCACGTCATAAGCTCCCGCACACAAAAAAAAAAACACACACTCAATCAAAAAAGATTTCGTCAGCGGATTCATTTCCTCAGCTGTTCCGCTGTTCCAGCATTTATTTTCGGATTCCCAAACCCGCAGCATCAAACTCAAGAAAACCCAGAAAGAAAACAACAAGAAAACAGAGAGGGAGAAGTGTGGGACAAGGAATCCAAAGAACATACATACCTCAGATGATCAGACCCTCCTCTCTGTCTCTCTCTCTCTCTATCTGAGATGAATTAATAAAGGACCCAGTGAATGATTATTTAACGACGATTTTCCATAAGAAGCGGTTCGGAAAAGCGCCTCCGACTTTCTTCTTCTATTGCACTGCCCTGAAGGAAACGTAGCGTGGCAATTTGCCGCCAGCTCCGGATTGCGCGGCCAGGGACGGCGAAGCATTTTTACAGCCATCAGATTCGGACCAATTTCTTTTAAGGGCTAGATTTGTACCACAATCATCATTTTTCCTGAATTAAGAAGTGTATGTATAAATTTTCTTTTGAATATATGGTGTACTTGAAACAAATATTATGTGCTTTTCTACAATGTGCCCATCGTTTGGGACAATAAGATATCATCAATTCATCATCTCATACTTCATTTTTATAAGATAACACTCCCAAAATGAAAAAATTAATCATAAATTAATGTTTTCTTTGGACAAAAAATAAAACTAATTTAAATATGAATTTATTTTAAAAGTGAAGAATCACTTGAACTTCAAAAAAATTATGAAGAATATCATGATTTATTTTTCATTATAATCTTTTTAAAGCATTAACATATATCATTTAAGTTTTTTTTTTTAATTCAAATTTATTCTGTGAAATATGCTTAAGGATCGAAACGGTAGGAACCGTGATGGACATTCAGTTCACCGCAATATCAAGTTCGGACGAAAAATACGCAAACGATGATTATAATATTATTATTGGTATAATAATATAATATTATTATTGTTATCTACTATTCTATTGTAACTTACGCATGCAGTTATCCAAAAAAAAAAAATTTATCATATTAAACGCGTCACACGCCTCTCCCTCTCTCCTTTAAGCATGCCTCCTTTATCATTGCAGTCAAAATAAATAAGGCTCTGTTTGGCGCAGATTTTTCCCTGCGGCGCGGCGTATTGTTTCTCGTTGGGCGCGGCGTTGAAAGAGCGGCGTCCCGCGATTTCGATCGAACACCGAACGCGTATAGGAAACTGCTTCTCAGCTTTCCAACTCGGCATTTTATTATGTTGCCCTAGTCATAAACTTTTCGCTCTCTGACTACTGATCTCTCCCCTTTCCTCCTCTTCATCGATTCCTCTTCGACGATTGGTTTGATCGCGTGGCAAGATCGCAAGATGCTTCTGATCGCGTTCCTCTTCTCCGACCGCGTTCATCTTCTCCGACCGCATTCCTCTTCCTCGATCGGTATTATTCGATTGCTTCTGATCCCCATTGAAAGAAGTCGTCGGATAATGTGAGAAAGCACTGACATTGTTTTGTTTCTCTCCGATGGCATTGTTTGGTTTCTCTCTGAAATGTTTTGTTGTAAAAAGATGATTGCTCTGCTAGGAAGAAGGTTTCAAAAGTTGTAAAAAGTGAAGATGAAAAACATGTGAGGTGAATCGTATTGATGCCTATGGAACTTTTTTTTTTCACTCTTTTTTATTTAGAGGAAGCATTTTCTTTAAAAAACATAATGGCAACCAATAGTGGAGAGTATTTGATCTTTCCTTTAAGAAATAAGAGGAGGTGAAGAAGGAACTACTTTGAGAAGCAAGAAGAATATTTTAATTTTTTATTAATTATATGGTCTCTTCGTAAGTATTTTTTAGGTTAACTAGCAAATAAATCAAGAATATTAAGGGTAAGTTTGAATGGGTAGAGTAATGATTTATTTGTTTCTATATTTTGGTCTACTCCATTTTTGCAATACTAACTAATGTTGGATATATATTTTTGTATGCAAATGAACAATTTACTTGCTTCTAATCTTTTATCTACAATTTCATTAGGAAGTTCTGAATTTTCTTTTTTGTACACTTGATTTGAGTTTTGGTTTGTCTCTTGATAAGATTGTTTTTTTTTGTGGTAAAATCTGAAAGCTTCATATTGTTCCTCTCATTTAATGCCACATTTTTTTTAAGTATTGTTACATTTATATGTTTTGTTGTAGTAAAACAAATGGTTAATAAGTCCAAAAAGTTTGCCCCACCGGCTTTATGAGAAAAGAAATAAAAATAATATTTTGCGATCTTTGCCTCGAAGAAATTGATATGGAAAACAGGTCAACTACTTTCTTCAATAAAGAAGGGTGACAAAATATTATAAAAAATTTTAAGGAAATTACAGGCAGAGAGTACGATATGATGCACTATATGATGCAGTTGAAGAATAAGTGGGATTAGCTTAAGAAAGATTGGAAGACTTGGAAGGACTTGAAATGAGGCTCAACGGGATTAAGTTGGGATTCAGTTAAACGAACAGTTGAAGCACCAGATGAGTGGTGGTCTGAAAAACTTGCGGTGAGCTTTATTTCTATATTTTGTTAATTTTTACTCTCTATGTTTTCTAATTGGATTTTTTTTTATTTCATTATAGGTGGTTCCTACTGCAAAGAAACTTAAGTTTTCTGGAATTGAGTCTGAGATAGAGGAAAAACTCGACCGCATCGGTGATCTTGTGGGTGAGGGGGGGGTGTGGTCGCAACTGGAAATTATGCATATTGCTCAAGCGAGGTTGGGTTAGCTGGCAATGTTGTCAATCTTGAAACCCCTGGAGGTTCTGGTGACTCCACTGAAGTCCCCAACCCGGAGCATAACGAATATGAGCCCACTTTCCCTTCAAAGAAGCCGAGGGTTGACAATAGAAGAAAATTTGGTGCTAGTTTTCTTAGAAATGAACTCTCCCAATTGATATCTACTTACAAAGCAGAATCTCAGGCTTCTCATTCATCAACCATAGAGGAGCCACTAGAAATTTTGAGCGAGTCACCAGAAATTTATGGGGATGACGAATTGTATCTCTATGCAACAAAATTAATAAAAGACCCAGTTCGTAGATATATCTTTATGAAGATGTCAGCTAACCGCAGATTGTCATATGTTTAACGTTTTTATGATCGCCTAAACATTTGAGATGTACAATCATTTTGATGTCATGAACATTTATATGCATTTTGTTTTAATTATTTATTCTAGTACTTTAAATCTGCGCTATTATTATAGTAGTTTATATTGCATTTTAATTGTTTATTGTATTTTGTTTTGATGTCAATCCTTTAGTATTCACGTTATTATATGTTGCTATTTTTTTTTTTTTCATATTATCAAAACACTTTATTTAAGTAATTCATTAATGTATAAGGATTAGATTGAAAGATACCAATCCATATGGATGCTAGTAGAAGACGACAAATATCCGTTAACATGGATCCACGCAGGAGAAGGCAGAGAGGAATATTGATTATTGTCATGTGCTTGATCTTTGAGTACTACACTACGTACATTGATCGATCGCCGTGCATGACATCTCCATATATCAGTGATGGGAGTTGCTAGTAGGCTACCCAACAAGATTTAGTAATATGTTATGAATGAGCCTGAAAGTATTTCTCGATCTTCTTGAGGAACTTGTAGGTGCTCACGGACTTCATGGTTCAATCATAACCACTTTACGTGAGGTGCTCGCAATAACACTGTACATACTATCTCAAAATGAATCCATGTGAGGGGCGATGAATCGTTTTCAACACTCCACTGAGAAAATTAATAGGTATTTCTCAATCAGATTGAGCGCACTTGTTAGTCTTTCAACACTTGTCGTCAAACCATCAGATCCTAATTTCGAGCAGACACTCGCAGAGATATCACACGATGTGCGTTATATGTCCTTTTTCAAGGTAATGTCCTTAGAGCAGTTTAGTTTTTTTTTTTTTTGACAATGCAACATTTTTTTATTACCTATCATTCTACATAATCAAGACTGTTTCAGCACAATTGACGGAATACATGTTAATGCATGAATCCCGAATAATGCATTTAATGAACACACGTTTCACTAATTTATTACATAAAAAATTTGGCTTATGAAGTTAAAAAATTTTCACCGTTACAACCTTTTTTTAAACAAGTTTACCAAACAGGGGCAGCATAGTCTTTTTTTCATAAACAGCTGTCTGACAGCTAGTTTTACACAACTACACCAAACAGACAACCAGCTTCCCCGCAGTTGCTTCCCCACAACAGCTACTTGGGACAGCACAACTGCAGCTGAAAAGCTGTGCAACTGCAGCTGCGCCAAACAGAACCTAAATATATATATATATACATACATAATAAAAAAAAACATATCATTTCTTTCCCACGCCTTCCTCTTCACTCTCTTTCTCTCTCCCTCTCTCTTTTCTCACATCAGCCAACATTAAAAAAAATCTCTTATCTCTCTCTCTCTCATCCCTCTTCCATTCTTCCGCTCACCTCATAGCCGTCTCTCTATCCATCTCTCTCTCTGATACAAGAGTCAACTCACTTCTTCTACACCACAAGGTAGGCCCCTATCTCCTCTCTCTTGTTCTTCTTCCACCGACAAAATTTACATGCATGCCAGTCACTTTCTATTTATTTGCATGAGAGAAAGAGAGAGATTTATATGCATGCCACCCAAATGTCATACCACTTGATTCTTATATTTTTCCACATTAAAAATCTAAACTTTGATAATTTCATGCATGTCATTCATGTATTTATATTTATAACATTTCATTAAAAAAAAAAGGAATTTAAGTGCATACCACCCTTATGGTTCAAAAAAAAGGGGGACGTTTACATGCATGCCACTCAATTCTTTTGTATTTACATAAATAATTTTCTTTAACAAAAAAAAAAAAAGAATTTACATGTGTACCACCCTAAATCTTTTCATCTTTATTTTTTTTATTTTTTTTATTCTTTTAAAAATTTACACCTATGCCACCAATTCCTAAAAGTTTAAATGTTACACATAGAAGCAAATGTCATTTAAACTTTCATATTTCCATGCATTCTACAAGACTCTTTTGGATTTACCCATCTACCACCTAAGCTTTTATGTTTACTTGCATGCCTATAACAAAAAAGACTATATGTTTACATGTATGTTACCTTGCCCCCATTGTGATTGCATGTGTTTCTATGCGAACATTTAGGGTCCGTTTGGGGCAGCTTATTCACTGCGGTGACATTTTCAAAACGCCGCCGTATCGTTTGAAAAAAGCGTTTCAATAGTGTTTTGTAGAACGACGTTTGACTTTTTAACTAAAAGTCGGACGCGGGTCATTGGGCACGATCTACGTTTTGTTTTTCTTTTGGACAGAGTTTCCCTCTTCGCTTCGCTCCCAGGCACCATTGATCCTTTTCTCGTTTCATTTTCGCATCAGCCCTTCTGTCTCGCTAGCTCCTCCTCCCTATTCTACAGTATCGTCTGTCTTTTATTTGCTGCTCTGTCGAAGGATTCGCTCGGGAATCAATTTGTGATGCGAAGGATTCGCACGGGAACGAATTCGTGATGCCCTAGTTCCTCTCCATCCTCAAATGCACCCTCCAATCTTCTCTGATGCAAGCAGATCACCATGGGGTTGGCTTGTGGCGCTGCTTTCGGTCTCCTCCTCCATCTAAAATTCGCAGCCGCACCCTCCAATCTGCTCCAGCGCCTCTTCCTATTCATATCAACCTTATTCAATGATTTCGTTGAGATTTTCTACCGAGAAAGTCAAACTATAATCTAATTAGCTATATATAAAGGTATGCATAATTATCAATTGTTATATTTTTATATAAACGAGCATGAGGTGTTTGATGGTTTGCCCTATTTAGGCACAAATGACTTGAAACTAATTTTTGACATAGTATTTGCTTTTTATTTAAGTTATTCAATGTATTTTCAATAAAATTTTGAACGTGCAAAAATTGTTGGCTTTTCAGCCTAGATATCATCTATTCTAATTGCTTTATGTAGCTTGAGCAGACAACTCTTTTCTCTATGTTAGAGTATATGTTTCTCTACTTATTTGTATTATCGTGTCTTAACATTTGATCTTTAATTTTGTTGATAAAATAATTTATTCTGCTACACATAATATTAATTCAAAAAAAAAAATTTGTGAATAAGTTGTTTACCAAACGCACGAACCAAACAACTCAACAGCTTATCCAGAATAGGGGTAGATTGGTCATTTCTCCAAAATCAGCTGTTTTCAAAATGCACTAACCAAACAGCCAGTCAGATTATCCGGATCAGCTGCCCATCAGTAGATTATCAGGATAAGCTGCTTATCAACAGAAGCTGGATAAGCTGCAGCTGCCCCAAACAGACCCTTAAACTTTCATGATTACATGTACGACAACTTATATTTTATGTATCTACATGTTCGCCACTTTAACGTCTATGTTTGCGTGAAAGCGTTCTTGCTCTTGGAGATTTACATATGATCACCGATTGAGCTTCTTATTTACATGCTTACGTTATTAATCCGTGTGATTGCTAGCCTACATGCTTACAAATATATATATATATAATAGTAATAATAATAATAATAATATTATTATTATGTTAGTGTTACATATTTGATATTAATAATATTAAATTTTGCGTATGTGAAAATTAAATCTTTTGTGTTATATATGTGATATTAAAATTTAAGACATAAGTGGGTGCTGACGTGGATAAGTAGAAAATTAAGGGATATTTCTGATTTAAATAATTATAGAAACTTCAAAAATTCATAACTTGGTGTAGAAAAATGCTAAAAATAAAATAAATATACATGCTCAGTAAATAGAGGAGAATAATGTGAACTAAAAATTAAAAATATTTGCTTTAGTTAATTAAATGAATTAACATTGAAAATTATTATTTTTGAACTAAAATAATTCCAGCAAATAAAATAAAATATATATATATATATATATATAAACTCTTATCTCATATTTTAATTAACCCATGAGTAGCAATTCAACAGAAAATTTTAAAGTTATTTGGATTGAATTAAAGGAATTATGAAGTTAAAGGCCTCAAGGGTAAAAAGGTAATTATGGAATTTTGAACCCCAAAAAAATTTTAGGTCAAACCAAAGGATTAAAGGGTAATATTGATCATAATTGGCTCTCTAAGACGGCTGAAACACAAATGGTTAAATGATAGAAACTAACTCAAGATATTTTCTAAAATAAGGGTAAAAGTGTAATTTCTCCAATTATTGAGGGTTGAAAGATGATTAAGTATGAAAAATTCTCAAGTGAGGGGCTTGAGAAAGAAAGACAATAATTAACTAACTTGAAGCCCTAGATTAATGGTTAAGCATGATATAATGTTTAATAAGGATTAACATCACTTTACTTGACTTTTAAAATTACAAATCTATCCTTAATAATCTAAGAGCTTGGTAGTGAGCTAAGATCGATCTGAAACTATTTAAGGGAATTAGAAAATGAAGAACATAGTTTGTCATAAGCACTATAAGCTCAAGTTCAATTACGAGAGAGTAAAATTTCCTTAAGTAATTAAACACGCTCTTGGGACGATCACCCATTCAAGCACCGAACAAAATAGTTGTTGGCCTACTTATGGGTTAATTAAGAAATACTGAGCATAACTTAAAAGACATTAATTTAGTTTGGATGGTTTAATTAACAGTCTAGTAAGACCAAAATGAACTTAAAATGATCTATAAGATTCCAAGTTTGTTTAGAGTAATTCTCTGAACATCTTTGGAAGATTCCATATATTTTAAAGAACATCTGGGTCTGTCATGATTTGTTGAGAAAAATCATCCTAAAAACACAAATGATCATTGAAAATCAGACAAACCCCTAAGGACCCAACAAGTTATGGTTCGGGACCTGATAATTCACACAAATCAATAGAAATACCTCAACATACTTATCCAACATTAATAACCTAATGCTCAAGAATTTAAGTATTTTCTAAGGTATTTAAATGCTTGTGAGCGAATGGGGATATTTGTTTGTGCCACATATGGATCATCGGACTGATGTAAGTTTGAGTTTCAGGTTGTAAGGGCAATATGATAATGCTAATGTGTGTTGAAACGATGGATACAATGAGGGATTTTAGAATAGTGTCTCTTACCTCAAAGACCTTTAATAAAATGAGAGGATAATGACCGATCATACTATTCGACGACTCTTGAGAAGATGATTTCTCCCGATACTCTTAGGTTTCCTGTAGTCTTAGTTCGATTATATTGATTAACATGTGGACTGCAACTGCACCGGACTGCACCTCTCTACAAAATATTTTAAACAAAAGTCTCTTTTGCATGATAGAATTGTGTATGCATGAAAATTAAATTCAAATGAAAATTTGTAAAAGTCCACGATTAATCACTTGAATTGAGGTTAGAACTACCCTCAGTAGATGATCAGATTGGTAGCTCTTACTGAAGATCGAGAAGCACACAGTCCAGCTCAGAGCCCCCACCTTTACCCATGTCTTACACCCATTTCTGGTCTTCCATATGTGAATACATGATTTCTTTTTACTCGGGTTTTTGCTACAACTCAGTTTTTGACTTTTCCATACCAACTGCTTCCGTTTACTTCTCTGCAATTTATTTAATTCCTGTAAATATATTATGTTTTATTATGTTAATCATGCAGCGAGAGTATCGAGAAGATGACAAGTACGCATTTATATTTTATGCCCTGCAATTTTATTTATTTACTTTACAACATCTTTTTTTACCTTCATTTATTTACCTTGCTTGCAAAACTTTTTAAAACTAAAAATTACAAAATTATTTTCAAAATTAAACAACATTTTCATAATACAACAATAAAACAGAAAACTTCATAATGCGTAATCTTTAATTTATAGGAGTCCCTCGAATGAGGTAACCCACAGTTGCTAACGAGATCTACTCAGTTTGAATGAGTTGAACAACTCGTTTAGGCAAAATAAATAAAAAGAAAATAGTGGTACCGGAACGAGCAAACCGTGAGATCCTAACCGGTGTCGCTCTAATCAACTTTAACCCCCATAACACTTGAACGACAAAAGTTGACGTTAAAACCGTAAAACCTTTTGAACCTTAGATCTTAGGACTGCCACTTCAATTAGGAGCTCAGCACTAATACCATGGGCAACAAGACGAAGATGACTAGAAGAATAACTTTGGGAAAGCAACGAGATCTATAATAACATACATTCCTTAGCTTAAACAACAAGTCATAGGGTTTCAAGATAGTCCGTCAAATACGACCTAATTCCTCAACTCATCTTTTAAGATTTTGTACAATCACCATATGCAATTTAGCCCTTACCCGACTTAGGCTCCGAGGTTGTCGTTCGGTACGACATAAACTCTCTTATCTTCTAGGTTATTTGTATGACTATGTCATGCAATTGTAAGCCTCAAGTAAAAAAAATCGATAGGAAGAAACATGAAGTAACTTTTTCCCAAAATTGAAGCAAAATAATAAGATAGTTTGAGAGGTCATCGAGATTTTCTTCGGGTCAGTGACATCTCCTACCTTTCATTCCTTTGGATTTTTAAAAATAAATGTTCCCTTTTGAACTTTCAATGTCCAATCGTGAAAAACTTATACTTTGAAATTATCAAAGGCAAAACCATTGATCTAAATCGAGAGTATTCTTAAGCAATTTTGATCACTTAAGATGTAATTAACTATATGAGTTTGCCTCTATAGGGAGCTTTGGAACCCAACTCAATATGAACCATATTTAATCTTCTATATTAAATAGGAGAATTTGTTGGTTAACATGAATAGTTTCACAGACTAGAACAGATGTCATAGATTCTATAGTTTATTTAATTGAGTCTCACTATAAAAAAAGTATCCATTCCTTGGATTAGATGCATCGCTTGCGGTATTGTGCTCGTTTATTTAAACTATTCAATATATGAGATTGGTTTGGTCTCGTATTTTTTAAAATTAAAATGCTACTTTTCAAAATTATATATATATATTAAATTAAATTATATTTTCAAAACTAACAACACCATGTTTGGTTGCCGACAACACCCAAACCCGTCAACCAGTTGAAGATGTTGGCAACGAAATAACGTTGACTGGAAGGTGAGCCAAGGAATAATATGTGGGAGAAGAAAATTGATAAGAAGTCAAAGCCGTTCGAGCGACTAGAGCAAGAAAATCATCAGATTTGATATGAGAGGCTCTAAAGAAGGGTTAACCCAACGATGTGAAGGGGTTGAGTGGTTCAACATTTGGTTCATCGACTGTATGTGCTCCTCAATTGATTAGTGTACTAGAAATTGGTGGAGGTGATCAACCGATCATAGAGAAAAGAGTTGTCGATGATCTTTCATCACTGAATGTAGATGGAGCCATTTTGTCTGAGGTGGAGAGGATCATGAGTACACGTTTCTATTTCTTTGAGGGATTATTTTGATTTTTTTTTCTTCTAGCATATTAATTAATTCTTGTTTCTTTAAGTAGATGAGGATGCCCAAATTGGGGTTTTGCTTCCTGTTAGTGACGACTGGGATCACACTGTGGTGACGACACTTGTTACTAAGTACCATCCGGAAGTGAGGAAAACATATTCAACCACCCATTTGATCCAATGGAGATCCACAAGAAAGTGGTCGAGGAACACAGGTTTTCTCCGAGGACATTGACCTATTGCTTTGATGAAATAGATGTTGCTCAAGCTCAGTGAGAGGTGGATCTCCACGGCATGCTAATCCAATAAAGGAGTTGCAAGGGGAAAGAGCTACCCTTGGACGAGAAGTATCTGAACTTCAATAAGATGCCTTGTGCAGAGCTCCCAATCTAAGGCCAACCGAACAAATTAGTTCATGTTCGATAGTCAAATGTTGTATAGGTTATTAGTTAGAAAGGGCCTTGTTCTAGCCGAGGCAGTCGAGACCAAAGAACCTCCTATCGTACTAGAGTCTGAATGTAATCATTTTTTTTTAAATATTTATTTTATTTTCTTCTCAGTTTCTGCGTTAATGTGATATTTTCTCTCAAAATCTTCATGCGACGTTTCCACTTTCTCTACATCCCTATAAATAAGGGTTGAAGTATTTATTTGGGTGCTTGTTGTCTTTTCTCTGCTTTCTTGTCATTCAATTTCTTCTCTTTTATTCAACTTTTCATTCGTTTGAACATTCCTCTCATTTTTTGATGGCTTCAAAGCACACTTCTCAAACTTTTGGTTGGTAGTTGGGACCGAGCTATCGGTTTGGTCTCCGTCGATGATAGCTTTCATGATGGAGGTCTTTATTTTTATTTCACTGTCAAGTTTTGTGTTGGTCATCTAGATGTGAGGGTGATTGGTTGGTTCAATGATAAAATTGTTGTTTACAGAGACCAGTTGAGATATGAGTTGATGCTATCTCTATTCCATGAGCTTCAGGTGATTTTCAACCAATATGGGGTTATCCAAACATAGATTAAGCTGAATTCTATCATGAAGATTATGACCTGCATATTTTTTTTGCCATTTGCATGAATTATATCCAAGCATAACTGATTTTTCTGCTGAATGATAATTATTTTGTTAGTTACTTTAGATATAGCAGAGGTTAGACTGATTGGTCTAAATTAATCCCAAGTGACCTTTTTCTAATTTTTTTGAACTAGGATGATAGTGGCAGTAATGAAATGACCTTGAATTGCTCTAATCATTTCCTTTCTAATGATAAGCCAACTTTTTAAATAAAAATTAGATATAAAAACATCAAGCTTTGCTGGTTAATTACAATCTATGCTTTTTAATGCATATAAAATCTCATCCTCCTCTGGCATGATACAAAGGCTTGCTAATATATTCCCTCTCCTCTCTAAATATATCATAATTAATTGTAGTATCCAACTCCTCAGAAGAGAATATACTAATGAAATAATCAACATCGCTTTCCCCAACTTTCCTTGATCAGTAATATAATGCCCATTGACATCTTTAATTCTTAGAATAGTGTTTTGGTTTCTTTTATTTTTGATACAAGCATGGAAATACTTTGTGTTTCTGTCATTGTCTTTAAAGTGGGTCTCCCTTGATTTCTGTTGAAGTAACTCCTCCTCCCATTTGATAGCTTGCAGCTGTTCTTTGTGAGCCTCAGTTTTTTCCTTCCTCACTAGACCCCCTCCCTCATCCAGTTCTTCCTGCTGCTTCACCCTTGCCTCTTATGAACTACTTTTTTTGTGTGCATCCCCAAACGCTTCCCAATTCCAACTTCTTAAAGTCTTTGCCACTTTTTTATGTAGCTACCAAAGTACATACTAGTCATTGCTCACAATATTATATTGCCAATTATCTTTGACCACCCTTAGGAAGTTATGATGTTTTGACCAAACATTTAAATACTTGAAATGATATTTACTAGATTTTAGGAAAAGAGCCACAATAAAAGAAGGGTGGTCACATAAGGGTTTAGGGTATTTATATACTGTAGCTATTATGCTTCATTGAAATCAATATAAGTTAATTGCCACATTACCAATTAGCTATTTCTTAAGGTTCAAAATTTGTTTTGGTTGATGCCACTTCACAATCTTTGAATTTTAAAAAATATTGGTATAATGTCAATTAAAGCAACTTAATCATCTATACCTTTGAAAAGGAGAATATAAGGTAGAGTTTTGTTAGTTAAAATAATTGACCAATAAGGCCCACTAGTCAAACAAATTCAATGGCCTAATGAGGTTTCAATACATTGGCTAAAATTATATAAAGGTTGCTTATATATCATTGCTAATTTAAGTGTATTTACGACACTTCTAGAGTTATACAAGCTCTAACATCATGGCTCTAAGGACTTGCGCATCTTGAAATCATACCATGCTTTGCAACCTTATAAGGTTCTCCATTTCTTAGTCCTTTTTGGAAATATTTGAAAATAACAAGTTCTATGGCACTATACATTTCTGTCATTTTATTTAACTATTTTTTCATATTTATATTTTAGTCTTCCCATTCATTATGAGAGCTACAAAGGCATAATAACATCATTGTTACTTTCATCATTTATAAAATTATTATCCACCTATTTATAAAAGCAAGATGAAACTGCTTGAGTATCCTTGTGCTTTTGTTAGTGTCTCTTTATGGATATTATAAGATTTATATTTATGGTCATTTCACCCCTCTCGTGGAGAATGAAGTTAACATATGATATATTACACCACAATTCCAAATAGGGGCACTTACATACATACCACCTAAGTCCTATGTATTTACATACCTAACACCTAAACCTTAATGTTACATTTATATCATCCAAATCATTCATATCACATAAAAAAACCACCATTTTAACTCTTAAAATGTGAAATACCCCTTTTCATGCATAGGCAAAGTGACAATTATGTAAAAATTGATTTTTGGGTGTTAGAAATGTACGTACATAGGAATTGTATGATATTGAGGTAGAGTAAAGGCTAGCGTAGAACAAAATTATATATATATATTTTTCTTCAGTGGAATCAAAATGGTGAAGGCATCCTACAATTTAGTTGCCTTAGAACATCGAGAATTTGTAATTGGTTAAAGCGACTTCTTCATATTTGCCTTTGAAAACAAGGCTAAGATACAATATAGTTTCATTAGCATATTCACTTCTTAGAGCAAATAATGATGATCATAGGTTATAATGAATTTTCAAATGTTAACTTTATAGAAGCCAAATATGTCAAAGCTATATCAAAACCTTAACCCAAATTTTGTGAATGCCAATACTGGTCAAAGAGATCTCACCCTTTTATGGATACTAAAATCTATTTTAAAGTTATTCACGATGTTACCTTTATTTCATAAAAAAAATTGGTGCGAATGAGTAACATTTGATCCTTGGATTCGTTAGAGTTCAACGAGCTCGTTACTCATTAAACTATTTGAAATTTGTTGGTCTGAAGCGCTATAAAATTGAGTAAGGATCATATTTCACGTAAATTTATGTCACTCTTTTTTCTTAATTTAGTTTCCATCCACGAAACGAAATCACTGTCGTTTAAATTCATCGAAGAGCTTTGACGAGTGCAACAAAACGTGCTAGCACAACTCAAAATTTCATCACCACAAATATGATAAATAACAGATAGGAATAATTACTTGCATAGCACCCAAACATCGTTATTTACAAAATTTAGCACATATATAAACTTTTTGAACTATCAAACATATATTTATTTGAATAAAAATGAAGAAAAAAATGATTTGAAATTTATCATGAATTTTGTTATTTGAAAGTGCCCAACCCTACACTCCCGCATAGAATCTTCTGCGCGCAATCTATGTACAGAACCCTTTAACACTGGCGCATCTCGAAATGTCTCTCTCTCTCTCTCTCGTAGGAAAGATTATTCTATACGGACAGACGGGTGTCCGATCCTGACCGTAAATCAGGTGATTTAATTGATGGGCCCACCTAATTTTTTTTTTCTTAAAATTGAAATATAAGCTGACCGTACCGTACTCAATAATTTCTCCTCTCTCGTAGATATAAGTTCGTTACACGGGAACCCGCGCGCCGTGCCCCCGTCTCCTTTTTCCGCTCCGACTCTAGTTTTTGTGGAGAATGGCGTATCGTCGGAGGCGCCCGACTCCACGGGCCTCCACTTTCGAGGACTTTAGCTCCTCGTTTAACTCCCGCGGTGTCGATTCCCCTGCTTCCACGACAACTACACTCTCCACCCAGGCAATCCGATCTCCCGGCGCTCACCGCGAATCCTCCCTATTATCCGCCAATGTAGACCCCTTGCGCCAGACTTCCGTCTTTTTCAATCAGGTCTGTTTTCTCCTGTTTTCAATCCTCCATTTCACCATTTGGATGTTTCCGTGATTCGTTCGGGAGGTTTTTCTGCGGGGATGTGTTTGTTGTAGATGATTAGAGAATAGAAAGAGTTTGGTAGACTTGAGAAATCTCTTTAGATTGTTGAGACAATGGAATTGGTGTTTCGGTGGTGCATTTCAGCATATCTGATTGGTTCTCTGTTAATTCCAATTGAATCTTGGGCGTTAAGAAGAAATGAGTCATTGACGAATATACATTGGGATTTTTTGATTCGCGTGCTTTGATAACTGAGAAAATGTGGAAGGATTTGAGATTTTCTTTTGTAATCTGTTAATTAACATCTTTATTGATGTTAGCAAGTCAATATCAGAGAGAAATATCCACTCGGAGTTCTATCATTTTTTCTTTGATTGAAGTCATAAAAGAATAAAGTCACTACCATTCAATCAATTTAATTTAATAGCTAACGAAATTATATGCCATTCACTATTGTAAATATTTCATTCTAATCACAATTATTATACACAAAGGCAAAAAAAAATTGCTATCCTAGTTAATTTTTTGTTTTTATTAAATTAAAATTAAAATTTAAATATTTAAAAGATATTTAGATTTTGTCTTTAAAGATTAGGGCCAATTACTTGCTAGCTAGCAAAACATTGCTATCTACAAAAGTAGCACCCTCTTTCATCCATAAGAAACTTATAAGTGACTTGCATGAAACTCAATAACTTGTACTAGAACTGACTAAAGCCTTCTACTTACGTTTGCAATCTTAATAAATTTGAACTGGACTTGAACTGGATGCGAAAATGAACTATGGGATTCGTATTTATGACCATAATAATGATAGTTTATGGGGCTTTTCTCACTAAAATACAATCATATAAAAATAAATTTTAGGACACCTTAAAGCACATGTAGATTCCAATTTGTAATGCTTGCTATAAGAGTAACGACACACACATGTAAGCATACAGTATGATTTTCTTATGTTAAACATGAAAAAAAAAAAAAATTATGTGTATTTTTTATTAACAAAAACATTTGTTCAAGCTGTCTAAATTTAAAAAAGTATTAAGCCGCCTATGTATCTCATGAGGTAGTTTATAATTCAAATGTAATATTGTGAAAATCGTGGAAGCACAACGAACACAGTTCGCAAGTGTCTGAACAAATGTATTATATACTTGAAAATGAAGTTAAAGAATATTGTGTGGAATAAAGATAAATTAAACTTAAATATGTCCCACTCTAAAAGATGTGCAATCATCCTGAAACTATATAAATTCTCTCTTTTAAAATTAAATTCTTCAACATGCATGCATGCTCTCAAGCAAGTTGTTGTGCCAATAGGAAATGATTGTAATTTCCACTTTTTGTGTTCAATTCCTTATGTCAATACATAAATAAGCGAATTCGATCCTCTACAAGAAAGCATATAAAGCTAAGAAGTTCCAAAGCTATAAAATAAAATAATTTAAAGTACCATAATGGACCACCTGACCCTAATTTCAAAATACCTCTAAATCCGAACACTGATCATACCCTACTCTCAAAATACCTCTAAATCCTAAAGAGAAATCTATCGCTTAAATTCAAGAGCACATAATCTATCCATCTTCACAACATGTTCGTCGAGGAAGTTAAATTTAAGATAAACCTAAGCTCATAATATATAAATATTATATCAAGCACATCTCTATATTTATTTTTGAAAAACTTATGATGTGTTCTCTAACATAATGATTTTGCTCTTAAATGACATCACAAAAATATTATTATAATAGGACTATAACCAAGTGATTTGCCTCAAAATGATGCCATTAGATTGTGGTGATGGCTAAAGCTCGTAAATTCTATAATGACCCAGATTTTTTAAGTGGGGAATTATAAAGTGCTTTTGATGTGACACTATTAGCTAAAGTCGACTTCAAATTATTTTATTAACAAAAAATCCACCATAAGTCTACAAGGGTTTCTTAGACGAAACAATGACCGGATCAACTAGCACCACAAGAAACTCAACATATACCACCAGTTGCTACTATGGAATCTCAATCTCACCAATCAATGGTGATGTCTAATGAGAGTATAATGGATTGAGTGAAGGACCAATTTATGCAAAATCACCCTCCTACTATCAATGGTATGGCGGACCGGATCGAGTCAGAAGTGTCACTTAATGATATCGAGAAGAGACTTCGAGACATAAAGTGCCTTGAAGATTATAAGATATACATTGTCACATTTCAACAACATCAAGGAGCTACGATTGGCGGGAGAGTCATCATTGCAGTACCGTTGGAATTGATTCAGTAATCTCTTGGATAGATTTTGAGAAATTATTTTTAGAGTAATACTTTTCTATGGTAGACCGTGCCAAGCTGATGAACAACTTGAGAAAACTGGAGCAAGGATTGAGGACTGTTCAAGTATGAGATGCAATTTGCCAGGATCATCAGATTCGTCCTTACTGATATTGTGGACGCAAGAAATCAAGAGAGAACATGAGAGAGAAAGGAAGCTTTGATGGCTGTAAAAAGAGGAGGTTAAGCTCGATGCTCTAAGTTCAGTAGCTCATAAATAACAAAAAGAGGTGGTGGGCGAGTGTGGGAGAAGGTCAGTTCACACAAATTTGATGAATCAAAAAAAGTGAAGAGCAGTAGAGGAAGGAATTGTGTGAATCGTAATATCAGGGAGGGAAGTACAACGAGAAAATTATGAGTAAAGCGGGGATATTTTAAACAAAAGTGGCAGTGAATGAGAAAGGAATAAATTTCACTAAGATTTGCAAGGCGGTGCGAGAGCGAGCATAATAAGATAAGGTTTCAGTTCTTACAGTTTGAACCATGCCATGACTTCTTCATTTATTATCATCCTCATTTCATGGTTTCGGACAAATTTAGGCATTCCAACTGTGCTCAGCTTTCCAAATCCTCAGACCTTTTTCATATATTTTGTTTATCTTTAAATTTCGTTCTTTTATGCTCCATCTAAGAAAACTGAAATGCAAATGCAGAATCCTTTTCACCATGAGTACTCATCTCTCAGATGTACTAATGAAAAGGGTGCGAATGAATCCAATTATGGATTTTGGGGTGTTCTTGCCAAAAAAGTTAAATCTCTCCTTGAAGATGATAGTGCTTCACAACAATTTAATGGCCATAGTAGAAACGAGTTTCAAATGCTTTCCACATCGACGGATAGTCAGGTGAGATTTATTATTTTTGTAGTTGTTATTTTTTTTTTAGGATAATTGAACATGTTCCCCCATTGTGGGAAATTTTGAAGTTAGAATCAGTTTTCCACATCAAACAAAGTTCTGTGGGATGAAAAAAAAACTTGGTATTTTAGCTTCCAGGAAGTAAATTAACCATGATCTGGTTCATGCTCTACGATGAATGATCTCCCCTTGCATGTCTCTCTTTTTCTACAGGATAAGAAAAGCATGCTTATGAAAATTCACTCTGCTTATTGCAGTTCAATCAGCCTAATTTGTCTCCTCAGAACTTCCAAAAGGCTGAAAATCTTGCTTCTTCCCTGAATCAAATTGGTGGAACGATTAAAAGTGCCTTTGAAGTAAGTGTTATTGAACCTTTTTCCCATCATTCTTTATCCTACAAGTGCTCTTGAATTATCATTGGATCTTTTACTGCAGTCATTTCTATTCTCATATTCACATTTTCCATAAATTAAATAGATTTGTGGCTCTCATATAACAGAATATTCATTATTATAGATTCACAATGTATTTTTGCTGTTGCATGTCACTGATCTTTCTTTTTAATTTTGTGCTGGTGGATTTCATGAGAGATCTGCCGTTTACAATATTTTAACTTTTCTCAGGAGGGTTTGGCGGTCGTCGAGAATAGGGCAGCTGACATCATACAGGAAACAAAGAAAATTCAAATTAGGAGAAAAACAGCCGGTTTTAATTCACGAGGTCAAGTTGCTGATTTGGCGGCTACCGCAAATCTCTTTCAAAATCTTTCAGACCAAGATAATCCATTGAAGGCATCTAGAAATGTAAGGCAGCAGCTGTGTTTCGCAGAATAACGTAGGAAAGTATTCGCTGTCACATATTTAGATACGCACTAAAACTTCTTATTCTCTATGAATGTTAAGATTTGAATAACAAAACGTTCTTTTTTAATGAAATTCGAAGACTTTGGTATTATGATTCCTTCGTTTGGTATTACATGAGATAAGACCATAAGAATTTACATGCATCCTTACCTACTTTATTTTCTAACATTTTTCTGTCTGATAATGGATTTAAGTGCGATTTCACTTAAATTTTACCAGACAGCAAAAAGGCCATTTTTAAATCCTGAATTCCATATATCTGGTTTTTTCTTCATTAACTTCTCAGTTTTGCCTTAATCCTGGATTTACTAAATCCTGCTGTTGGCAGGATCTAGTATGTCTGGATTTACAAGATTTATTAAAGCAGTTAACGCTGTAACGAAACAGCCTCTGAGTTTCATTTTATGCTTATAGCAAGCAGATGCTCTGGCTGCCAAGGCCAAACTTCTCCTGAGGGAACTAAAAACCGCCAAAGCCGACCTAGCTTTTGCCAAGCAAAGATGTGATCAGCTTGTAGAGGAAAACAAACTTCTGAGGGAGAACCGTGAGAAAGGAGACAATACTGAAGATGATGACCTGGTATGCATCCTCTGCTACCCCAGCTTCTTCAAAATTAAACATACATCAGGATTTCATCAATTTTATTTAATTTTAGTTTCTTATGAGTACAGATACGTCTCCAACTTGAGACACTGCTTGCAGAGAAGGGAAGATTGGCACATGAGAACTCAATATACGCCCGGGAGAATCGATTCTTGAGAGAGATTGTGGAGTACCATAATCATACAATGCAGGATGTTGTGCACCTAGATGATGGTATCAGCCATATTGCCGATGATAGAACTACACAGATTTCGTCGCTGTTCTCCTCGTCTGGCTCTGCATCTGAGGTGATCTCACCAGCCTTATCAAGCCCACGAACTCCGCCGGATTCTATGAATTTATTGAACAACAATGATGAGCCAGATTTCTCATCGCCTGCTGCCGCTGCTCCTCGAGAAAATGTGAATGAAGAATGCTCAAAATCACCCCCAAAGTCTGTAGCCCAAGGGGTAAGCTTTTTTCATCCCAGCATGAGCTGAATTTTGAAAGGGCGAACTAATGAGGGCCTGTTTGTGTTTGTGTATAGTAATATTTCTTTATGGAACTATCATAGTTTGGTAGCATTTAATTTCTGATAAGATTTTTTTTTGTGAATATATAATAATTACACTGTTCTTGTTGGCTCTAGGCTCAGGGGACATTATGGCTGTTGTATTTATGGCCTTATTGTAAGTAGAGGTAATATAGTCTTTTGGTTTTATTTACTTATATGTCATAATGTCTCTACATAAAAGGGACTTGGGATTCATGAGATAGTAGTAGTGAGAAATGTAGAAGTTGTAACTCCAAATCATTACTTTCTCCCATCCATGGTCTCCCTCCCCGTGGATGTTAGGCTAATCAACTCAATGTCGAATCATGTAAATCTTTTGTGTTTGATTATTGTTGTGTGAATTTATTTGATTAAGCATTGCTTTTGCATAACAATTGGTATTAGAAAATCGGGTTCATGATCAAAGCGTGGTTCGGTCTCAACAACAACAAATCTGGCATGTGTTGTTGGTGTTTTTTGTAGCAGGTGGTCCGACGTGCTTTGCCGGCAAATTCAGAGGTTTGACAACAGACTGACGGTAGGCTGACGACTTGAACTTGAAAATCTAGTGTGTAGGCAAAGGTGCGGCTCAAGGAGGATGTCTGTGGAGCTTTGTTCTGATAGTGGTTCCCATGACAGACCGATGACGGTTTCAGTGGCGGCTATGGTGGTAGTTTTGGTGAGGTCCGCACAGTCACGCGAAATTTTTTGTGGAAGAGGAGAAAAAGGAAGCTTGGTGTGGAACTAGGGAAATAGAATTTCTTTGGAATCATGAAAAAATGAAAAGGAAATTATTTTTGGGGGAGACGAGGATTTCAAGAAAAATTGGGAAAAAAAGAAGAAAGTCTTAAAAATGAATTAAAAAAAAGAAAAGAATTAAAAAAAAGAAAAGGAATTTAATTTAAAAAAAAAAAGGAAAGAAATTTCGAAAAAAGTGAGAAAGAAAAGGAAAAACAAGAAAAGAGAATTTCAGAAAAAGGGAAATTTTTATTTCTGAAATATATTTCTCTTTTCTAGTGTTTTTTTTTTCTATTCTTCTCTTATTCTAAAGTTTACAAAGTAAGCAGGATGGAATATACTAGGGAATATTTTATTCTACTAGAGAAATATTTTTTTAGATAGTCGAAACAATGAATAATAGCACATTGTGGGGCTCTTCAACAATTACTATGGCGGTGAAAAAGCAAATCAATTAGGTGGTTATATATCTTCTCAAAATCGATGTGTCAAAATTCAATGACAAAGGGAACATTGGTGTGTGGCGATGTGAGGTGATGGATGTGTTGTGTTCTTTGAATATAGAGGAAGTCCTGGATAACAAGAATGCCATGAAAGGATATCAACGAGAGATTGGTTAAAGATGAATCAAATTGTATGTGACTTGGTTCATAATTGCTTGACCCATGAGATCAAATATGAGGTGAGGATAAGGACATCTGTAGGAAAATTATGGAGGTTGTTTGAGAACAAATATCTCACGAAGAGCGTGTAGAACCGTCTCCATATGATGCATCAACTCTACATATTTCAAATGAGACAGGGGGCTACCTTTGATGAGAAATTGCAGGACTTCACTAAGCTTTTTTTGCATATTTATTAAATTTGGATGAGGAGGTTGGAGATGAAGATAAAACACTCATTTTGTTGAATTTGCTACCAAATGAGTATGAAAACTTCACGATGACACTCATTCATGGGAAAAATGTCTTGAATCATAGCGAAATGACTACGATGTTATTGAATCATGAGTTCTATCGAAAGGGACAAGGAGCCCACAAAGATGGAGTCAGTTGAGGCATGTACACTCCAGCATGAAAGATTTGAGAAGAAGAAGAAAAAGTTGACAAAGAAAGGTGGCAGCGGCGGCACTTCTCAAAAGCGGGGCAAGTCTCATGATTACAGTCTTAAGAAAAATCAACATGCTTTCTGTTTGGAGATCGGTTATTGAAAGAAAGATTGTCTGAAGCTGAAGGAGAAGTAAAAGAAAGTTGCATTTGAGGTGAAAGCCAATATTATTGTGGAAAGAAGTGAAGAGGCATATTCAGATGTATCATTATCTGCAGTTTTTCATAGTTTATTAACAGATGATACATGTTGAATTCTGAACATAGGTGCTATCTATCACATTTATGCTCACTTATGATGGTTCTGTATATACACGGAGTTGGATAGCTGTGCAATGACAATGTGCAACGATCAAACTTGCCATATTATTGGGGTAGGGAGTATATTTATCATGATGTGTGATGGTAATGTGAGGGAGCTGAGCGATGTTGAACATGTTCCAAATATCCGAAAGAACATTTTGGTCACTTGGGGCTTTAGAGTACAAGGGCTGCAAGATAGTTATTGAGACAGATTTTCTGAGAATATATCATGAATCAATGGTTTTTATGAGAAGAGTTCATCATCATAGTATTTACTATATTCAATGTAGTACAATGATTGGAATGACTGCGATTGCTAATGATTTTTCTAACTCTACTATATTATGGAATTTGTAGTTAGCTTATGTTGGAGAGGCTTCACTTCAAACTTTGGTAAAATAAGGATTGATCGAAAGAGCAGGCACCTGCAAGCATGATTTCTGTGAACATTGTGTATTTGGCAAGAAGACATTAGTATCTTTTGGTACTGTCATCCACATTATAAAAAATGTTTTAGAGTATATTCACAAAGATGTTTGGGGCCCAAAAAAGACATCATCATTTAGCAGGCGTAGATACTTTGTCTCTTTTATTGATAATTACTCAATATATGTTTGGGTGCACACTATGAAGCATAAAAAGGAGGTGTTGGAGATTTTCATAACTTAGAAGAAGTAGATTGAGACTCAGGCTGGTAAGAAAATCTAATCTATCATATAAGATAATAAGAGCGAATACACATCAAATGCGTTCTTGCAACAATGCAGAGAGCTGAGATAGAGCACAACTTCACTATTTGAGAGACACCACAATAGAACAGAGTGGCAGAGAGAATGAACCAGACTTTAGTGGAGAAATTTTGATGTATGTTATCTAATGTTGGGTTGGATAGAGTGTTTGGGCCACATCCATAGACTATGCTTATCACTTGATGGACTGTCTGCCTTCTACAGCTATTAGGAAGAAGACCCCAAAGGAGATGTGATCAGGACATCTTATTATAGATTATGAGCACCTAAGAATGCTTGAGTTTCCAACTTACTACCACATGCAAAATGATAAAATGGAACAAAGAGCAAAGAAGGTGATCTTCATTAGCTTCAGGCATTGAGTCAAGAGCTTCAAGTTCTATGATCAATTAGAAAGGAAGGTTTTCATTAGTATAGATGTTACATTTGATGAGACAAGCTTATTGAAAATTCAGAACTCAAATAGGTGGAGAGTTCTACTAGGACCACAGATATACATAAAAAGTTGGAGTTTGATGCAACTGCATTTTGATCCCAAGAAAATATAGTTGTGTAAAATTTATAAAACTGACTCCATTTTACAATGGTGCCAAAATCTTGATGTTGTGTTTTATGAATGTTAACGTTAAGCACTTAATGTTTGGATTCTACGCAAGTATACATATAGTTATCAAGTAATATAAGACTTTCTATTTAAGTCTCAAATATCAATCTCACGAGGAATATTTAAATTTGAGATGATAAATTAACTAGAAAATTCACAGAAATACAAAGAAATTGCTGTCACTAATTTTAAATGTTTGAGCTACTATCAAAACTAAATTATTAACTACTAACAAGATTTAAATGTAAAGTTTAAAACAATAATTACTAAACTATGTTCATGTGATGAAGTTTTCTAATATGAAAAAACATCTTTCCCACTACAATGAGTTTTACAATGAGTTTTTGGAAATAATTGGTTTAAATTTGTATTGTGCCAATGGTTTAAATTATTGTGCCAAATATGATCAATTTTAATTCTCTACCCTGATTCAGTGTTATAGAAAATTATTGGTTAATCTTAGGTTTAGTCCCTAAATCTATGGCCAGGCTATGAGGATACTGGCTCCCACTTCAGAGCTCCTACTTCCCTTCCCTTTAAAGCTAACTCTCGCTTTAGTTCTTAAACACTAAGATCGAATTAGGGATTTTAGTTTGTCACCCTAAAAATCTCCAATTCTACACCCAATAATATATATTTCTCTATTTATTTGTACTTAATTCCATGAATAAAATACTACTTCATGGACTTAAATGTGATTTTCACTCTGTTGTAGAACTCATCCTCCATTTCCCGGATCATATGTTTCACAACATATTTTAACAATTCAGTGGGTCAGATCGAAAAGTAAATTAAGAACGGAGTTGAAAAATCATCACAATTTATTTTATATTTTAACATTGACACATCCAAATTATCTCTTCATTTCACCATATCTCAGAGCAGGGAGAAAGATAAAGGAAGCTGCTCAGACTTCATGAGAAAGATACAATAAAACACAAATTTCATATATAAAAGAAAATTCATACAATAATAATAAACAAACAATACTTATCTGAAACTCTTTCTCAAAGCAAATCCCTTGTACCCTCTCTTAGGAAATGTAGGAAGAAGAAATCTCTCACTTCTCTCTCTCTCCAACATTCTTAGAGAAGAATTCACACATAAACTCACCACACAAACTCAAAACTATATAAAAAATAAATGACTAATGGTGTGGATTGGCGTGGAAGGATGTAAAGTGGCACGAAGGGGGCAATGAGATTTTAAGAAAAATCAAGAGCGAGTGGAGGAGTGCGAAGAGAGTCTTTTCTGATCAATTTCGACTCTAAATAGAGCCTGTTTTCCAATAGATGCATCCAAAAACTCTTAAAAAATGTCCAAATTCGTCGAATATTCTAGAAACAGGGTCTGCACCGACACTGGCAAAATTCATGTTCTCTGTCAAACGGCATCGTCTGTGTTGAACAATTTTTTTAAAAACTCTATTTTGACTCCAAATTTCATCCTTCTTTCTCCAAGTCCTAAAAATCAACAATCTGCAATAAAACATAAAAAAATATCTTCCTTTAAAGTGCAATATCACAAAAAATGAGTATAAACTTCTAAAAATGTATTTATTTTTGGTGTATCAAAATCCCTCAAACTTAAATGTTACTTGTCCTCAAGTAACTCTTTTACTACATAAAAATATAACTCATGGCAAAGATTTTAACTTCTAGATTTCTATATTTTAGTCTACTAAATACAATGACATAACTTAAGAAAAATGTAAAATAACTTCAGTTAATACTAAATGTATAAGAATATCTAGCAGTCAAGTCTAAGATTTCTGATTCTCTATTCTTTTCAAGGAAAATTACAAATTATTCATATTAATGCTACTTAGAATATTCATATGAAAAAGAACTTCATGAAACTTTACCAGTAAATATGCTAATACTAAAATATAAGTTTAGAAAATATAGCCAAGTCTTCTTCTATAAGTTGATTCAAGTGAAGCTAATTTTTAATTAGGCATCTCCTCAAGCTTCTCCTCACATCTTTTTCTTTTATTTTTTTCTTTTTCTTTTCTTTTTTCAGAATCAATTTTAATATTTTTTCTTTTCTTTTCTTTTTTTTTTTCATGTGAGGATTACTATATCTAGACAGCTTTTAATGATTTTGAACTTCACTATCTTCTTCTTAAAGTTAAAAACTTTTCACATTCCTTCACTTTATAAATTTATACTAGCTTTAAAGATTTTTCATAAAGTTTTATTCTTTTCTTCTACATGAATCCCTAAGATTTTTAATACTTCAAAAATACAAATTCCTTTACTCACAATAGAAAAACATAGTCTCATTCTATCCTACCAAATATTTTAATCTCTAAATTACCCTTTATTATTAAAAATTTTTACTTAAGTTTACTATATATTTAGAAACACAAATATAGTTATCTAACACTTAGAAACACAAATATAGTTATCTAAAGTTACACTCTAATACCAATTGTCATGTTAAATTTTAAAATATTTTGAAAATATAACTAATTGAGGACAAATAAAATTAAGTTTCTTCTCTCTAAAAAAGAATTTTTCTTTCCCCCCCAAACTTAAATTTTTAAAAGATTTAGCATGAAGAACTGAAAAATAAAAAGTGAAAAAAAACATTTAATACATAAAGGAAAGACTTACCTGTTGAAGGTTCTGATATTGAAACTTAACTCTAAAATATTGCAGGTGCTAATATAAAAAGCTACAAAATTTAAAACATTAAATAACACATAATACATATAAAAATTTTCTAAGAAAAAGTTAACTACAAATACATCCAACAAAGTACTAAAAGCTAACAACAATACTAAAATAGTTCTCAATGTAAAAATAGTCTCACAAATCTACTGTTCATAATTCAATATAACATTTAAAATAAAGTGTTACACTCTAAAAACATACAGTCTCAACAATAAAGTACAACCAAACATAAACTAAAAAAAAATCTAATTAAAGCATCACTAATCGTCATCATCATCTTCTTCTTCTTCCACATCCAAATTTTGCTGCTGATATGAGGTAAAAACAGAGTGAGTGGAAAATTGAACTGTGACATCACCCCTCATATATCTGACCATTGCATCATCATAAGCATCATCATATTCAAACTTCTATCTTGTCAAATCATCATTGTGTACATTTCTGGCCTCCATATTTTTCATTCTTCTTTACATTCTCAAGATATCTCCCTGTTAGGGTACTAGAAGTAGTAGTACTTGAAGTAGAAGGAATATCCCTGGTCCTACTTCCAGATCTCCATCCAACATGAGATTCATAAGTCTTTATATTGGCAGGCCCAATAGGTTTTAGAGGTTCAATCCTCTTCTCATCCATTCTAAAATTAACTCCTGCCTATTCACATAATGTGAAGATCAGGGGAGGGTGTGCTAAAGCACCAGTAGTCTCTCCCAAAACAATAGATCGAGTGCTTCTATAAATAATAGAGCCTACATCTATCCTTCTCATCTGCTGGATACAGAAGTTTAAGATGGCTCTATCCTTTGCAACTTTACTATGATAATTGATTGGTATCATTATACCAGAAATAAAGTAGTGTCAGACCTTAGATACTACATTTAACATAGAAAAAAGAAAGTTTACCTTAACACCATTCTTCACCTTCCAAGCTCCTCTTCCATCAGTAAGAAAATATATAACTTCATATAAGGCCTCATTCGTAGCAGAAAACGATTTGTACTGACATCTATACACATCTTCTAACTGATAAAATTCATTAATTTTCCTTGGAGTAAATTCCACAATTTTCCCACAAACAAACACATAGTCTTCATAAGTCTCCTTAAAATTAGCTTATAACTCCATCACTACACCAATAATAGTCTCAGCAGTAAAGTAACAAAAATTCTCCCACTTCCAAGCATTGATTATTCTTTCGACTTCTCCACCCAGATTTTTAAATCCTCGGTCCAAAATTACTTTTTTAGTTGTAAGTAGACTATTGAAGCAAATGTTGGCCTTGTAATTGAAAAAATATTGATAATCAAAATCCACCTTTCTCTTTCTTAGTGCCATGGTAATCTACGAAAATTTCATAAAAACTAAATAAATTTCCAAAAATTCCAAAAATCATAAAGTGGAACGTTTTAAACTTAAATCTACTAAGTAAGAGTTCTTCACCAAAGGATTTTCTCAAAATCTTCCAAAAAAAATTTCAAAATTTCAGATCTCGGCAATGTAAGATAAATTCTTGGTGAAAATAAAAAATTTTGAGTTCAAAAGTGTAGCTCTTACCTAGAGAAGATGAAATCCGAACTTCATTTGCCTTAAAATCGCCTCAAATCTGAGAAATAGCAAGCCCTAAGTGCAAAAACCGGAGGTTGAAGGTGACTAAAAGGTAAAAATGACATTTTACTGTGCAAATCATGAATTTTTAAGGTGCTTGGGTGTTTTTCGGGTCTAGGGCGCTGCCGGCGCCACTGGCCAAAAAATTATTTTTCTATTTTCGCAAATTTCATTTTTCTTTCAATTTACTCCAAAGTCTATTTAGTCTTTTTGAACACCTTTTTGTATTTAGTCTTTTTGAACACTAATTTTTATCTTAAAATAATTCACAAATAAGCATTTTTACAAACAACACCAAACTAAATTTTATATATGAAAATATACTTTTTAGAAATACATTTTTCTAATCATAGTTTCACATCCATCAAACAAACTAAATTATAATTCAACATCCAAATCAAGCCACAACACTAGAACGCTGACAAAAAAACTATACACACAATCAAGTAAATAGAGTTCTAAAGCAAAGTAAAGTAAAGTAAATCAAATCCACACACTCAAATTAAATACATATTTACTTTAAAGTATTAGATAGTCCAACTTCTTCAATTATTCTGCTTCATCTTCAGTAGTTTCTCCTCCTCTAATATCTTCCATAGACTGGCAATGGATGTACAAATTGTAGAAGAGTTAGTATGAGAATTGATCAGTCAAATTTTCATCGATCGATCCATTTTTATTGAACATCTGCACCAATCCTGCTTCAATTGTTCCATTATGATCAAAGTTCTCCTTCATCCTCCAATCTAGGTGATCAAAAATGTAGTTGAGATTTATGATTGCATTTGTAATACTCTGAATTTCTCTTTCTATTTTCTTCATTTTACTCTCCAAAGCTATTGAACTTTCAACTATTTGTGGCATTAATGGTGTCGAAGCATGTGATGAATGATCTAAGATAACATCTAATGCTTCATGCCCATTCCCAATATAATTTTCATCAATAAGAATCATGGGCTCACAATGTAATAAAACTTTCTCCCAACTTTCATATGGAACTTGAGATTGACTGTAAAGTAAGAAAATTGTAGAAGGATGCCCCAGTCCATATATTGGCCCATTCATAATAATACCCATAATAGATTTGAAAATAATCGATCCCACATCAATGGTTTAAAATGACACTTTCTCTTGTAACTCTACTAATCTTCATGGTAGGGAGTAATTTTGCAGATATGAAGAAATATCATTGTTTTGATATTGGATTAAGTAGTAACCCGGAGAAACTAACGTATCCCTCGTCTCTGATTTCCTAATTATCATTTTCATCCGTCAAAAAATTATATACATCTTGCATTATATCTCTCGTTGGGATAAAATTTGTATAATGACATATTGAAATGTTTTCTATCATATTCAAATCATTAATTCGACCCAGAGTAAATGGTACAACCTTACCTCGAGTGAATATGACTCCTTGGGTAATTCCATGTAAGTTAGCATAGAATTTCTTTATCACTGGTACGACAACTGCAGCGGTAGTGTGGCATAGAACTTCCCAACGCCTCTGTATAATGATTTTCTCAATCTGTGAACTTGGATTACTCAATCCATGATTGACAAAACCTCTCTCATTGATAAGTCTCTGTTTCATAATGACTTTGTCATATAATCTCTGCGCATCAATACTGATAAAGTTTCTTCTATTGATAACTCCATACCTTGAAGTATTTCTGAAATTGGAAGCCATGAAATTCAAAATTAGGAAGTTTCTGGTCGTCCAAGGCAGTTTTTAGGCCTTTAAAATACCTCTCGGCGGTTATTTAGGAGCGAAATCCTGTCAAAGTCCACCGCATTCGCACTGAACACGCGAAACTGCTTAGAACGCCGTCGGCGCCAGAGGCCAAAATTACGTCTTTTATTTTTTTTGTTCAATTAAATTCCAAATTTTCCTCCAATACCAATATTTGTCTTAATATTTTTCCTCCAATACCAATATTTGTCTTAATTTATGATATATAAATTTGTGTAGGACTCAAAAATATTATTATTTCCTAAAAACACTTATTAAACAAAATAGTAATATATAAATATTTAAGTTTATCTATGGGTTGTCTCCCACAAAGCGCTTGGTTTAATGTCGTTAGCCTGACGTACCATTATTTAATCATGATGACTTAACATCAAAATTTCCTTAAATTGTGGTATGTGTTCTTCATAATAATGTTTTAATCGATGCCCATTAACTTTAAATAACTTTCTAGTTTTAAGATCTTTAATAACAACAGTTCCGTAATGATAAACTTTAATCACCTTAAATGGTCATGACCATCTGGATTTCAGTTTTTCTAGAAATAATCTCAATCTTGTATTATATAATAAAACTTCTTATCCAGGTTTTAACTTCTTTTTAATAATCTTTGGATCATGTCATATTTTCATTTTCTCTTTATAGATTTTTGCATTGTCATATGCTTAATTTCTAATCTCCTCAAGTTTATTGAGTTGCAATAATCTTTTTTCACCAACATCTTTTAGATTAAAATTAAATTCCTTAATAACCCAAAACACTTTATGCTCCAATTCTACTGGTAAGTGACATGTTTTTCCAAATATAAGTTTATATGTGGACATTCCTATAGGCATCTTATAAGCAGTCCTTTATGCCCATAATGTAGTATCTAATCTATCAAACCAATCCAATTTATAAGGGTTTACAATTTTTTCTAAAATTTGTTTCATTTCTAAAATTTGTTTCTAGGGATTTACAGCTTTTTCTAAAATTTGTTTTATTTCACGATTTGATATTTCTGTTAGACCGCTGGTCTGAGGAAGAATCTATGCATAATATTATATCATAATATTATATTTTTTTAATCAATTTCTAGATTCTCTTATTCCTAAAAAGGAATCCTCCATGAGTAATAATTACTCTCGACATTCTATCTTATAAAATATTTTCATTTAAAAACTTAGTAACACTCCGAGCATCACATTTAAGTACAACAACTTCAATCCATTTAGACATATAATCAACATCAAGTAATATATATAAATTTCTAAATGAAGGCATAAATTGTCCCATAAAATCTAATCCATACACATAAAAAATTTCAACTTCCAATGTGTAATTTAGAGGCATTTCATTTCTTCTAGAAATATTTCATACTCGCTGACATTTATCTCATGTTTTAATATATTCATTAACATCTATAAAAAGAGTAGGTCAATAAAATCCAGCTTGTAAAATTTTATATGCAGTTCTATTTGTTCCAAAATGTCCTTCAAATTCAGAATCATGACATCTTTCAATTATTTGTTGAGTTTCTTCATAAAGCAAACACCTTCTAATAATTAGATCTTTACATTGTTTATATAAATATGGGTCATCCAAAAAATAGAATTTTGAATCATATATAAATTTCTTTAATTGCTAATTCTTAATATCTGGTGGTAAAATATCACTTATAATATAATTTTGCTATATCGACATACCAATGTATATTTATTTCATCTATATTATATAATTTTTTATCTGAGACATTTTCTAAAATTTCATTTGCAAAATTAGTTAATATTTCTTTTTCTAGTCTAGATAAATGATCAGCTATTTGATTATCATTTCCCTTTCTATTAACTATCATAAAATTGAATTCTTGCAATAGAACTATCCATCTAATTAATCTTAGTTTAACATCCTTCTTTTGCATCTTTTGCATCAAGTATTTGAATCAAGTATTTGATAACATAATGATCTGTATGCACTATACATTTGGTTCCAATCAAGTAAGGTCTAAATTTATCAAAGACATAGACAATAGCTAATAACTCTCTTTTAGTAATAGTTTAATTAATTTGAGTATCATTTAGAGTTTTACTAGCATAATATATTACTTTAAAAACTTTTGTGTCTTTGTCCTAAAATAGCTCCAATAACAAAATCACTTGCATCGCACATTATTTCAAATGATTTCTCTCAATCAGGTAAGACTATTATAAGTGTAGTGATTAATTTTTCTTTCAGTAATTCAAATGCTTTTATGTATTCCTCATTAAAATCAAATTTTGTATCTTTTTCTAAAAGTTGGCATAATGACTTAGTTATTTTTGAAAATTTTTTTATGTAACACCTGTAAAAACCAACATGTCCTAGAAAACTTCTTACCCCTCTAACCGTAGTTGGTGGTGGTAATTTTTCAATAACTTGAATCTTTGCAGGATCTACTTCTATGTCATTCTCAGAAATTTTATGCCCTTTTACAATTCCTCCTGCAACCATAAATTGACATTTTTCCCAATTTAGTACTAGTTTTTTTTCACATAATTCCAAAAATTTTTCTAAATTATTTAAACATAATTTAAATGAAGTCCCGAATACAGAGAAATCATCCATAAATACTTCAATGTCATGTTCAATCAAATTGCTAAATATTGACATCATACATCTTTGAAATGTCGCAGGTGCATTACATAGTCCAAAAGACATTATACGAAAAACAAATGTTACATAAGGGCTTGTAAAAGTTGTTTTCTATTGATCCTTGTCGGCACTATTTTTGGTGTGCGGTTTGCCCGTAAGAAGTTGTCGGTTATCTGAATTGAAATCCCGTTGCCCGCTTCGGAAGGACGTTTTTTTTTTTAAATTTAGTTTTGAAAAAGATGAAGTCAAACTGACCCCATAATTTTCATAGTTTAGATGAAAGAGCATTTTATCTCAAATCATGTATATATCCCGAAGGATGAACGCAAGAATTGAGAGTGAGACTCGATCAAATAAACTAAAGAAAGTTATGACATCCGTTTGGTCTGCGAAACCAATGTATTGGCCGACAAGTTCCCCTATTTAATATAAGGAATTAAATAGG
>NW_018164720.1:263942-326113 GCF_001263595.1 Phalaenopsis equestris | reverse complement strand
GGCCAATATATTGGTTTTCGCAGACCAAACAGATGTCATAACTTTCTCTAGTTTATTTGATCTAGCCTCACCCTCAATTCTTGTGTTCATCCTTCGGGATAGATACAGGATTTGAGGTAAAACGCTCTTTCATCTAAACTATGAAAATTATGGGGTCAGTTTGACTTCATCTTTTTCAAAAATAAAAATTTTTAAAACGTCCTTCCGAAGCGGGCAAGGAGATTTCAATTCTGATGACCGACAGCTTCTTACGGACAAACCCCACACCAAAAATAGTGCCGACAACTTCTCAGATATGTATATTAAAAATGCTTTCTTCAGTATTGCCTCTGATAAGTTCCTTAGATTAGATGGATTCTCCTCTAAAATTTTTAAATATTATTGGGAGATTGTTGGCTCTTTTTGCTCTACTGTTATCAATTTTTTTTACTAATGCCGCTCTCCTTGAAAAATTAAGCACACAACACTGCCCCTTATCCCCAAAACTCTCTTGATGGAGAATTTAATGACTATAGGCTTATTTCCCTTTGTAACACTATCTATAAGGTTATTGCTAAGCTGTTGTCTAGCAAAAAAAAATATTTTATCTTCTGTCATCCACCCCTCTGAGGCTGATTTTGTTAATGGTAGAGATATAATAGATATTTTTTTTTTAACTAATGACATTCTTCATGGTTTCAACACTAGTAACAATGCTAAGTTGTTTTGTGCCAAAATTGATTTAAGGAAAGTATTTTGACAATCTTAACGGAAACTTTCTTTATAGAATGAACTTGATGGGCTTTCCTCATCAAATCATTTCTTAGATTAAAGTGTGTACAAGTCAAGTCCCATACTTTATTATCCTAATTAGCGAGCTTCATGATTTTTTGACCTCCTCTGCTGGTTGAAGATAGGGATGACCCTTGTCTCCATATTTATTTACTATTATTATGGGCTTTATTTCATGCTTGTTGGATAATGGTTGAAGCTCTACAAATATTGTTAACCTTAAAGTCAATCACAGAATTTATGGTGGCGATTTATTTGTTTTTGGCAAAGCCAGCTTTCAAACCATCTTGAACCTATCTAAGTCTCTTTTCACTTTTGAGATGGTTGCCAATATTCAAACTAATCTTGTTAAATCATTTATATGTTTCTCAAAATCTATTCCACTTCAGGAATGTTTATATTTAAGTGAGATGATTGGCTATCAGATGAAATCCCTTCCTTGGAAATATTTAGACATTACCATACAATCATATAAACTTACAACTATCCTATCATTCTTGAGAGAATGCGATCCACTTTATGTGGATGGAAGCATAAATTGCTTTCTTTCACTCGGAGGTTTCAACTTATAAGATACAATATATGGAGCTATATTCACTATTAGTTAAGGGCCACCTCCCTTCCTAAAGGCTTGAGAAATTCTATCTAATCCCTCATTAATAAATTTCATTTTGTTAAAATGCATACTATTTATAGGCACACAACAATAAAGCCTATACATTGTGGTAGGCCGGAACTTTCAAACCTTGACACCTTAAATATCATGAGTAAAGCTCATCTAAATAATTTATAATACTGACTATGTTATCTCTATTTGGTTCTTTCATTGTCATGGTTCTTTACTCTTTATAATACTGACTATGTTATCTCTATTTGGTTCTTTCATTGTCATGGTTCTTTACTCTTTATAATACTGACTATGTTATCTCTATTTGGTTCTTTCATTGTCATGGTTCTTTACTCTAGGTTAGTGAGGGCTCTCTTGTGCTCTAAAAAGATGCTCTTCAAACCCTCAAAAGGATCAGAGAAGGCTTTAAATTTCAGGTAACAATCAAAAGTAATTCTCCTTCTTCTTTAATTTATGGGAGGATGGATGTTCACTTTATGAGAACTTGTGATTTCTGTTTTTGTATGGCTTGATGTTCCTCGAGCTACTCATATTTTTTAACTGTTAGCCTCTAATGCTTGGGCAATAACCTAGAATCATCAATCCACCTCTAAATGCATAAACCTCATTCTCAACAACCCAATCCTAGATTCTACTATTAATTGCACTTGGCAAGAAAATCATGTTATATCCAACAAAGAGATTTATAAGTTCGTTTATTTTGATTCCCCTATAATGTCATGGTGCAAATATATATGGTTTAAAGGTTATTTTATCAATTTCTAATTTCACCTTAAAAATTTTAAATAATGGACTCATGTCTGTTAATGTATTGACAGCTAGAGGTTGTAACTTACCAAACATATACATTCTATGTAAAGGTAGCCATGAAACCCATGCTCATCTTTTTTTTTTTTTGACAGTCCCTTATCCTTTCAATTGCTAAAGTTATCCTCTCCTATGGGCTCTGCTCTTCATATGGCGTGTAACTATCAACAGTATTTCTCACTTTTTGACTATTTAAATTGTATTATTTCTAAGAAGTCCTCTCTCATTTTCGTACAAGTTACTGCTTATTACATTTAGTTGGAAATAAATGTTCGTACTTTTAGAAATACTATCTCTGATGAGGAGACTGCGTTGAATCACATAAAGTATTGTATTAAATGCAACAGAAAAAATTGGAAGTTCAAATCTTTTATTCCCCCTACTTCTCTTCTAAATTATGAAGCCCATTCTTCATATTCATTTTGTTGTCGATTTTATTTATAATTTATGCAATATCGGCCTTTGATTGATTCCACTCCTAAAGAACATTACCAGGAGGGAATAAGAAGTTGCTTAAGAAGTTCTTGACATAATAAAATTTAGGTCTCAAGATACAGAACAAGAACCTTTTTTGCTAAAAGATAATCAAACACTGCGGTGAATCAACCCAATTCAAACTCGAACTCAATGAGCAAAATAGCCACATATGAGCCAGGCCACTGACTCAACCTGTCATCAATCAAACTGACTTATTTAAACTATCGGTATAAAATACGCTGAAAATAAATTTTAATTTAGGTATTTATTACAAAATTATTTATAATATTTCAAACTTTTTTCTATTTTTTTCTTCATTGTTTTTTAAATATTTTTCATATAAGTTTTTAAAATTTTATGATTTTATTAAAATATTTACTTCAGTCAAAATTATCTTATGTTGCTAGGCAGGCTTTAAATGAATAGTTGTATTGAGTTTTATCTTGTCCAAAATTATTTATTTTTTTTATGAATTCTAAACATGCGATGAGTTTTAAAACCATTTTTTAATCTAGTTTGATCCATAATTAAGTATTAGTTGAGCCTAATTAATGATAGCTTCGATGCTAAAGATTTGAGCATATAGCATTAATAATAGGTATAACTAGTTTAATATATATTAAATTATTAGATGAAATTTTAATATTAATCATATTATTTTTATCTATATTTGATTATTTATTTGATATTTTCATCCAAAACCTTTAATAATATGAATAGTTTTAAAGTGCAAAAAATATGGTAATATAAGATTAATGATTAGGTTTTTATTAAATGAGAATTTTATTGAATTTTTGGTGAATTAATTGTTAAAGAAATTAGAGCATGTTGACATGAATGAGTAAATTGGTTAGTTTTCAAACCTATTTATTTGCATGATTTTTTTTTTTTAATTTTGTATAAATTTATTTAAATTTATTAAAAAATTCATCATTAAATGCACAATGAAGTATTGATCAAGTGGATCAATTCGTTTAGATCACTTATCGTTCTTATTTTATAGTCAGTATCAATTCGTTTAGATCACTTATTTTATAAATGCTTATAGTTTTCTTTCAAATAAATAATAAAATATATATATAATTTAAAAAAACACTACAAGAATTTAGTTTATTTCTGATGGTTTAATATCGTTTGAAATTATTTAAAAATCATTGGAATTGTTATCGCCTATGGTTTAACTACGGTTTATTTGACGTAGCAAAAACGGTTGAAGGTAATTTATTTACCAATGGATTTAGCTTCGATTTTTTAAACTGATGGTTTTCGATGTATATAAACCCGTAGTTGTTGGTGTAAATAAATAGCATTTTTATGACATCGTTGTCCGTTAGTAATATAATCGACGCCTTTTGACGTTGAAGAAGTGTAGCTCCTTAATCAGAAGAGTGACGCACTTCCGTCGGAAAAGTGTGGCAGGACAATTAGTTGAGCGTCGATAATTACCGACGACTGCAACACCTTAGAAAGACGTCGCTTATTCGATAGTACGTCGAACGATTGTCGAAACTCATCTAGCCGATAAAAAAGTTGTCGGTTAGTCATCAAAAACCTGTGGCATCAAATAAATAAATAAATCATCTTTTTCAACACCACAATTTACATACATGCAATCTTAAAACTACAATTTCCACACAGCACAGTGTACTAATCGAAGAAGTTATTAAACTAATATCACACGATTAATTAACACAGAAATAAAAAACAAACTATTGCATTAAACCAACTGAAATGAACAATTGTCCATAAATAAAATATTGTTTGTTCAAATAAATTATTTTACATAAACAAACAAGAAAAAAATAACTCTCTGCTCATCCTTCTCTGTCCTCTCATCATCATCATCCTGAGCTGGATATTTTGATCTCTGTAGTGCACGACACAATATCACATCAAACAATGTCTTCATATACAACTTCATCTCTGATCTTAGGGTGACTAGTTGCGTGGAGACCTGAGCAGCAGCCTCGGCGTCAACTTGCCTACAAGCTTCACCTCCAGTGCAGTAGAAGTCGATGCATCAAATGAGCTAGAGGGACGAGCATCATGGGCCTGCGCCTGAGACTAACCTGGAGATCATGCCCATCTTCTTGCTGTCAACATCCTCCCGCCATTGATCGTAATTAGAAGTATCTTGAGCTGTGGTCGAACCACCACTCAATTGTTGGGATCGGCTCTCCTTTAGCTTCTGGAAGGTCTCCTACACAAAAATATGCTTAATGGAAGTTAGAGACTAAATAAACTTTGATAGTTATTTGAATTGTATACTAATTAATCTTATGAATTACCTCGGTCACTGGGATCTGATGTCCACCCAGGACTGATCTCACTTTTTCCTTGTGTAACTCCGCAGTGGATGGCTAGAGTTTGCCAGTGTAATGAAACAATTAGCATAAAGTTAATGTAAAAGCAGATTCTATGCAGAAAATAAGTCTTATCAGCCTCCTCTTATACTCTATATGTGGGAGTGCCCCACTAGTGTGTTTTGAGACCCCCATGCCTCCACGGTCTGAGCGACGATTTTGCATGGCCACATCTCTCTTCTTCTGGTAATTGAAAGAGTTCATACTTTAAGTAGGGCAGCGAACACATCCTCAACGAGCCATAAAGGGCGTTGGCTTGCTTTCCATATATCACCGAACTAGTCGAGAAGACAGTCGCTCGCCTTCTGCTCAAAGTTCCTCTAGATGGTCCTCCTCACGGGGCCAAGATCACTATTTTTGTAATTTAAATTAGAAAATTCTAGATTGATAAATATAAATACATAATTGAAGATTACTATATTTTCTGTATACCTCAAAATCTTGAAATCACATGTCCTGAACTGTCGCCGGGATCTTCCTTTAGAATAAGTATGGGTGATCGTACTTGCCCCGAATAATGTTTCTGATGGAATGGATGGCTCGTGTGGGGGGAGAAAATATACAAATAACATATGATTAGTTTTCTATTAAATTTAAAAACATAAAGCAGTAATGTCAGTATCTAAAAAAAGTTGTGTTCCTCACAGTCTGGTGATAACAGTTGCTTGTGCTGCACGAACTAGACGACACATCAATAGTAGTTGTTGGTGACAGTTTTGGTGTGCTAGTCATGACTGATGGCTAGTGGTGGTGCTGGTGTGATATTTGTGACTGGTGGCAGTGCTAGAGTGATGGGAATCGGGGTGGAGGCCTGTTGGGGCGAGTCGAGGGCTAGGCTCGCCTTCGCAGTACTGTGTCCATAGCCTTGTTAGCTAGCATGCTTTTGTTTCCTATAACGCCCTAGTGTACCACATCCCGAAATAAGGGGAACAATAGGGGGGAGATTGCCCCTCCCTCCAGGAGCCATATGCAAGAAAGAAAGTAAAATTAATTAGTCAAAGTAAACAGAAATCATCATTAGACAACTGAAGCTGAAAATACAAAAAAGATGCAGTAAACAGATAGAGAAATTGTAAAGTTCATGCCATCTACAAACTAATGAAACTAAAAACATAAAAGTATGCAGTAAACATAAGAGAAAGCTGTAAAGTGCAAGCTAAAAGCTACTAAAACTGAAAACACAAAATTACGCAGTTGGATTAACTTTCACATCATATTTAACCTACTCAGATGAGTAACTAGAGGATGTAATTATAATTTCTTCATTCAAAGCATAACAAACTCATACTAATTGATACAAATTTCTTCTTGTCACCACTAGCATCCTCTAAATTGAGCTCTTCATGGATTGTATCGAGTGGAATGTATAAATATATCATTCTATTTCTTGCTGAGCAGGTTTAATTGTATTATGAATATTGCTAGTCACTATAGGTTTAGCCATTATGACTACTGCCCATTCAACTTTATCTCTTATTCTATGGGGATATAGAAGATAATATATCTGACTTGCTTGGCTTGCTAAAATGAACAGACTAAATTTAACAAATCTTCTGTTCACTTTTAATTTTATGATATTATACGGTTGGTTTATCCTTAGTCCACTATTAGGAACATGATCGAACCAATTAGTGTTGAACAAGAATACCCTCCCACCAATCGAGTCAGTATAAGATAGTTCAACAACTTCTTTGAGAATCCCATAGTAATCTTTCACATCGTCTGATTTATTATTTGCGTTAACATAAACAATATAATTATAAGTCATTTTACCTTTTGGCTATGATCTCATATGAAACTTGTAGCCATTCAAATTGTAAATTTACCAAATTTTCATGATGTGGTTGGGTCCCCAAGCAAGATCTATCAAGCCCAAAACCGTTACTCTATATTCCGACCATGAATCTAGTAATTCATAAAAAAACTCATGTGTCAATGAAGATACCAAAGAATACATGTATGAGATGAGTAACAATTTGTTAAACTCTAACATGCATTGTAAACCATTGGGGGAAATTATTCTCTATCTTATGACTTGTGATATTGTCTTCAATTGAATTTAATGCATCTACGAATAAATTGTTCCCATATTGATAAATTTATGAATTAGCTCATCATAATATTTCCACTCTAAAGGGTGAAAAACTACTAAAAAAGTTCTTACTCAATAAAGGGTTGAACTTTGTCACGATTGAGAAGAACATAAAGGGTCACTCCTCGAACCTCCTAATAGCTTAGGTAACATGTTGTGCACCCCTCTAATACTTCACTAGACTGCTGAAAAATAGAAAGTGTTGAGGAGGCACCAAACCCAATGACTCTTTCATGGAATCTTCTTGCCTGAAATAGTAAGAGCAGAATGTGGTGGTATCTTACAGTAAATATGCCTCATATATTGAAACTACACGTCATGCTGTATTCTTCACAATTTCAATTTATTTAAAAATCTATAAATAACTCATTATTTAACACAATTTGACAATATTATTTATGATGTAGTAACTACATAATGTGCATGTGTTCCTCTTAAATGGATGCATCCAACAATGTTGTCATGGACCTCCAACTAATGTATCGTGTGGTAGATGTACTGGCAGATGCTCTATGGAGTTGAAGAACATTTGTAGGAATATTCTTTCTATCTTGCATAATATTATTATGTGTCTGCTTCTAACTGTTGTATGCCAAAAAATTTCAAATGAGGTGCACATATTTAGAATTTAGGGTAGATGGACCTTGCCCTCTTCAACTACTATTGGTTGTTAAGCTTCATGTAGAGGTTGAAGAATCTTATTATGGGATTCCTTCATTCTCTACATGCGGACTTTGGGGGGCAAACAAGAGATATTTTCACCAGCAGGCTTATGTTTTTCCTTGAAATACATATCAAAGACTTGATTCCGCGCACTTCAAGATTGAGCTCTGAAATAATGGTTGTTAGAGCGAAAAACTTGTGTATTGCATTTGTTAGCCATCGAAGAAATGTAGAATTCTTTCACCACGACATTGTTTCCAACAAACCGTGCCAAACTGTTGCGTGCCAGAAAATTCATAATAAAAAAGTAATAATTTAATGTCTCAGTATTGTATGAAATCCAGCACACATACATATAACAAAAGAAATTGGTAGGAGTCAACAAAAAATTTTGTGGAAAACTTGAAAAGAGGAAATACCACTGGGCCTAGCCCAGTCAAAATGATTAATTATAAGTTTGTAAGTACAAAAATAAACCTTTATCCAAGAACTGAAAAAGGGCTCCAAAATTACACCAAATACAATATTTATCTATTTATAATGTACAAAAAGATTTGAGGTATTATGAATAGAACACTCAAGAGTAGTTACCACCAGAAGTTATCATTAGATCTTTAATATAGTGCAGTTCGGGTACATCGTTGCACGATATTTTGAACTCTTAGTTACTTCTTATATGGGAGGCTTCGTAGCTCAACAGTATGCTTCATTACTTCGTAATGTGTGTCGTTGCGCCATGGGGAAAGTGCTACATTTCTCTATAGGGTACTACATTACTCTGCAAAGTTCACAAATGGCAGCGAGTAGAGGGCAATCAACAAGCAATGGTCGATGGTGGTCGACAGGTATAGAGACCAAAAATTATCATTAGCTTAGTCAAGAACAACACTAGAATTATGCTCATTTTCCTCCTCTCCCCTCCAAGTGAAGAAAGATGGTTTATTTAGACTCTAAAGGAAAGACAATTCTATATGTTGGCCAGTAACTAACTACTAGATTGAACGACGAACATTGATTTCCCTTAATCATAAAAGATTATTTAATCATTTGATGGCCTTAATGACCTTAAAATCAAGTAATCAAGAGCAAATTGGATTCCTCTTGTTGAGTCACTTGATTTGACTAAAGTGCATCAAATTTGGAGTTTATTTGACCTTCAATTAACCACTTAGAGCCTGTAAAAGTGATTTAATTGTTTGATTCGGGCTTCATTTGACTCAGAATGGATTAATATTAATATCATTGGTTTGTCTCATCTAGCATGTCAGTTAGACCGTAAGTTTGTTGAAATCAGAGTTTTGCTTTATCTTTAATTCGTGTTTGATTTTTTTTTTTGCTAAAAAAATGTCTCAAAATTTGTGCCAAATGCCAAACAACAAAATTTGATGCTGACGCGTCATGACAAAAAAAAGTAAAATAAATATTATTATAACATGATACATTAATTATAATACTGATTGAACAAAAATGACAAATTTATTTACTTATTAAATAGAATTTTTAAATTCCATAAACGTGTCTCTCAGTGAAACTATTTAAATCGTCATTCTAAACTAATCAGATTTTAACTTTTATATTAACGAATTTATTTTCTCACAACAATTAAACTAAACACCTTAAATATTTATTTATTTATTTTAGAAGCGGAATATTTATTCAAAACAGGCAACTTATATCCATCACTATCGTTCTATTAGTTTAGCGCATGATATCTAGGGCTGTCAAAACGGCTCGTTGTTCGCGAACAACTTGTGTTCGGCTCGTTCGCTAAGTTAACGAGCCGAACACAAGCAACACAAACAAATATTTGTTCGTTCGTGTTCGGCTCGTTTGACTCGAATTACTACTAATCAATCATATATTTATCTTTGATAAGTAGTATTTTTTAAAATTTTAATTAACTACAAGGCTACAAAGATTTATAATCAATTAAAAGTGCTAATTAAGAAAATAGAATAAAAATTATTAAATTAGATTCAAATGATGTTTTAAATCTTGTCACAATCATTAACATCTTATGACTACGTGATTAGGGTTGTCAAAACGACTCTTTGTTCGTGAACGGCTAATGTTCGACTCGCTAAGCAAACGAGCCGAACACGAATGCACTTTTTGAGCTCGAAATATAAACGAGCCGAACACGAACTCATTTTTTGAACTCAAAATATAAACGAGCCGAGCTCACTTCTGTTCGGCTCATTTACACCCCTAATGATATCTGACCTCTTGATCGGCCATTTATGCTAATGTCTGGCAAAGTTATTTTTGGACAGAAACTTTATAATTTTATTCGTCAAAAATAAATTGAGAAGGATTAGGGAATAGAAGAAAGCCATATAATATTTGTTAAATTTGAAAAAAAAAATAAATAAATTATGCAATATATCATAAATGAAAGCTAATATGAGAAGGATGATATGCTAGTTGTAACTTTTAAATACGTATGTACTTTCCAAAGCTGATTTCGTCTGCTCTAGTCGAATTGGTGAGCTGCTATGTTGAAAGCTTTGTCTGGCTGGCTTCATGCTTTGGTTTATGACTTCATGCTTTGGTTGATCTAGTCGTCTTTTGGGCAGGAGACGGCTTGGTTTTGACGGTGGGTTCAATGTAACAATGTCAAGTTCTAATCTATTTTGGGCTTGAAAAAGAGTTGTATATGGTGAGTACAATCTAGTGGGCTTGCTACATTGATGTGTTTGTGTCGATTCAATTGACTTAGACTCGGGCTAAGTGATTTTTAGTGAACACATTTGGAAATGAATTGAATTTTCCTATATTAACATGAAGTTTCAGAAGTCCGTCAATGATAAATAATTGGCTTGACAATTCTTTGCATTCGAGGGGAGACCAAGCGGCTAGAAATATTAGAGTTAGTTGATGCTAAATGTTTGATATTGGTCACTATCGGGTGTTGGACAATGGTTGGTCTTGAAGTGGTTATAGTCGAAGCTGACGAATGTTGGGTTTCTAGTCTGATTGTTCTCCTGTTATGAAGGATAGAGTGAATTCAAAGAGAGTAAATTGCCGAGACGCATGGAAGAGTATATTTCATTTTGTTATTGTTCACATTGCGTATATAAGTATTTATGGATGGCTTTGCATTTGATTTATTGTGAGTGATAGTGACCCAACGGTTGATCTTGAAGTGGTTATATTTGGAGGACAGAGATCGTGATCTGCAAAGTGGAGCATTCTCTTGTTATGTTGTGAGGAGTGCGGCAGCTCTATTATGAATTCATGAGTGGCATCTATATCATTCTTAAGTTGATGCTCCTAAGGTGAAGAGTCAACTTGTTTCAAAGATCTTGGACGTGGGGCATGGGCAGTGACTTGGTGAAAATGTTGGCGATCTGATCAGGGGGGAAATGTGATGAACGTTGATGGCTTGATCTTAGGTGCACTTGCATTTGAAGTGAACATCAATTTTGATGTGTTTTATCTTGGCATAGAAGATAGAGTTGTTAGCAAGGGTTAGTGATGCAGCGTTGTCACAATAAAGTGGGGGCGAGTGAGGAAGTTAGTATATGAAATTCTAAGAAAAGTTAGCGTAACCGGATGCTTCAACTTTTGTGATGGAAAGTGCGGTATTCTAGCTCTGTGGAGGATTTTGCAAAATATTTATTTTTCTATGCCTAAGAAGATGAGGGATTTCTGAGAAAAATGCAACAACATGTTGTTGATTTTTTGTCGGAGGTGTCCTCTGCCCAGTTAGATTTTGAGTAAGCATGGAGGTTGAAGTTGGAGAGGATGATGGGTAAGTCCATGGTTATGGTGCCTTTAATGTATCAAAGCAGTCATTTGAGGTTAGTGAAGTGATGTTGTTGTGTGGGTTATGAAGGCTTAGGCTTGATAGAGTTTTTTTTTTTATTTTTTATTTTTTTTTATTTTTTTATTCTGAGTGTGATATCTGGGCGTTATGGTGAGATATTGTTGGCAAACAACCGACAAGGTGTTAGTATAATTGTGGTTCGTGGTAGGGTTGGGGTCTTTAGAAAAAGATTGGAATTTATGAGTTGTCGGTGTTTACATTAATTCATGCCTGCTTTGCTGAGCATATTTTCTATGTATGTGGATTTGTCAAAGTGGATGCCTTTAGTGGTTTTTTGTATGCAGAGACATATGAAGGTGTCAATGTGTCCAAGGTTTTTGGTTTTGAATGTTTTTCCAAGTTGTATGGTGATGTTTGAGATGGTGGTGGAATCATTCCTGGTGATGAGGATGTCATCGATGTAGATGAGGATGTGGGTTTCAGGATTGGGAGTTGGGAGATAATAATGAAGGGGTCAATTGTGCTTTGTTTCATACTGAGTGTCTCTAGTGTGGTGGAGAATGTGTTGTACCATTGTGAGGGATTTTTTGAGTCCATAGAGGGCCTTTTTAATGAGATAAATGTGACTGGGCATGGAAGGGTAGTGGAAGTTAGGAGGCTAGCTCATGAGAACTACTTCATTTTGAGTGTCGTGAAGAAATTCATTTTAGATGTTCAGTTGGGTTATTGGCCATTATTTTTGTGTTGCAATGGTTAGAAGAGTACGAATGGTTATGATTTCGGAGATTGGGCTGATTGTTTGTTGTAATTCAGGCCATATTGTTTTTTAAATTCATGTATCTATGTAGAGTACCATCTTAGTTATATTTGGTCTTGTAGGTTCACTTACATCCTAGAACATGTTAATGAGTTATGGGTGTTTTCTGGCTAGGATCTATTGTGTTGATGGTTGGGGATGGCCAAGGCTGTTGTGCCATATGATGCTGCTAGAGCAAAATGTGTATAAATTTATTTATAGATGAGATTGAGAGTAAATTCAAATAGCGTAAAGTGCCCAGACACATGAAAGTGTATATTTATTATTTTGTTATTGTTCACTGTGTGTGTACATGTATTTTTAGATGGCTTTACATTTGATTTATTGTGTGTGCAAGTGAACAAAAATTGGTTTGAAGTGGTTATACTTGGACGTCAGAGATCATGATCTATTGAGTAGAGTGTTCTCTTGTTTTACTGTGACGAGTGGGACTTCTCTGCTATGATATTGGGAGTGACACACACACACACACATATATATATATATACAATATATATATATATGTTAATTGTTGATATTAAATATTGAAAGTTAGTTGATTAGCATAATCAATTTTTTATTGGAATGGAAGATTGACCTATTGGATGCATATGCATCAAAAGTCAACAGTTTATAGAAGCTAAACATTAATCATTAGCGGGCATTGAGTAATGTTTGGCAAATAATGTTGGAAGTCAGGTGATGATTGGTTGTTGGCTAGGAGACATTTTGAGATTTAGGAGACAAGCATTGAACACTATTCATTGGTGTGTAAGCTCATTGTGATGATGATTTTTGATATTGGGTGATATTTGACATTGATTAATAGTTAGCAATAAGCGATAGTCAATATGGATATAAATTGATAACATAAGTTAATTGATGATTAATGTAATGTTAAGGCTTAGTATGGGCATTAGTCAATAAAAGATGTGGATTGATGATTAACGACCTATAAAAATGTTTATCAGTGACAAATATTAGATGTTTGATGATGAACAATAGTGGGCAGAGCTTTATAATTATCAACAAATCACCAAATTTTTTGTTGAAATTCCATATTTGTATATGAAGGAATATAATATATTTATATATCTTATTAGGGGCATGTTATGTTACATAATCAGAAACAAATATTGTTGCAGTTTAGATTGAGAACTTTTAGAATAAATTTAAGTATCATTCAAGATTTGATCTCGACGAACTTATTATCAAACTAAATGATTCGACAAGATGAACCCAATGACATCAAAGACAACTAGATATGAGCTAGATGACCATATCAAGCGGTGTATATTTTTACTACTTCGGGACATCTATTTGATAGAGGATCAAATGATCTCTAAATTTGGCAAATTTATAGGAAAATTGACTCTCAAAATGAGGGGGATCCGAGAAGCCCAAGATCTGCATTTTGAGAATTCCCAAGCTCTACTTATCCACCATCACCAAACCAACATTTCCTGATTGTTGCCATCATCGCTGGACCATCATTGCCCGATTGGTCTAATGCAGCTAAGGTCGGTCAAGCGCCCGTGATGGCTGAACTTAAAAAAAATATGTTAGAAAATTTTTAAAAATAAATAGGACAATTATGAAATTAAAATTGTAAATATGGAAAAAATATTCCTTCCTTTCTTGGGCCTGACAGCTTGGATGTCGCATTTAAGTGCTTCCGCTTTAAGAAAACACTCCAAGCATAAAAGTTCACTGTCAACAGCTGTACCTACTTTCGGGAAGATTATTTAACTCATAAATGAATTATTTTTTTAAGGAAAAAAAAAAACTGTAAATCACTCATGATATTTCATTAAATTTTAATTATTACAATCTTAAAAAATTATACATTATTTTTTCATGAAAATTACACCATATGTGTGTGTGTGTATAAGGAAAAGCCACAAACTATTATACGAGCTTCCAAACATCTTTAATGTGCCTAACAATTTGAGTACTACCTCCATAAGACCAACCATGCTAGAGGAGATTCGAACCTCCGATCTGATGGGTCTTATACCGTAGATGCTAACCAACAGTTTGGGTACGTGGCATATATATATATATATATAAACACATCTCGAGATTTAGAGCCCGATGAGAGAGCAAAAAGAAGAAATAGGGAATAAGTCAAGAATTTAATGTAGTGAGAAACAGAGAGAAATTGTTTTATTTGTTATTTTGCCTCCTATTTATAGGATCATATTTGTACAATTATAGGAAGAATAGAACAGTTATGAAAATCATTCTTAATACAATTGATACTCTAATTAATCGTATAGATTTTGACTGTATCTGTATTATAGTTTGATTTCTAATATTACGGTAATTAACTAGTTGATCTATGTGAATTCGATCGGGTGAGACAATCGGCTGAGTGACGACCGCGCCTTCCGAAGTAATTGTCGATCGGCTGACGTGGCCCCCATAGTAAAAATGGGTCGGATGACTAGCTTGTGTTCTAAGGCTCTGCCTGCGTCGCGTGGTCCATCAATAAAATCTCTGGCAATAGCGTATCGATCGATTCTAATCACGCGATGCTTGTTGGATGATATGAAGTCATGATTATCTAGCTGTCATCTAGGACGTTTCATTACTTTGAGATTCATGTTGAGTTTAGGTGTATATAATATATAAATTTTCAACAAATAAGCCATAAATACTTGCACGCTTTAGAAGTATCAATTTTTCAGCAGGTGCCCGATTTTCCTGTTCAATTATGGCTTTGCCAGACCCCATGGCTCTTGACTGTCCAGTTCTCCTCCTGACAGCTAGAAATAAATAAAAAATAAATAGCCACATGGACCTACTTAATGGGTTCATGTTATTGGCTTCACTTTCTCCCCATTAAGTTAGTTTTAGGCAATATGTATATTTTATCATTGGTTGATAAATGTTAAGGATCTATAATTTCATAATCCACTAAATTAATTCATATGAAGTAAAGTATTGATGTTTCCTTGTGAAGATATACATGTAATTATGGTCATTTTGGCTAGTCAAGGAAAAGGGTTATGAGGAAAATAAATTCACTTGGAGCACAAGCCTCATCAAATACTTTGGTATGTCTTAATTTCATCAAATGCTTATTGTTTTCATGAAATGCACACTAAAGGAGGTGATAATATTAAATTCATTAGATATGGCTGAGTGTGCGTGTGTTGTAAAATAATCAACAATGGCGTGATTTCCAATGCTAATTAAGATTATATGTAAAATAATCAACAATTCTTTATGTATAAAGAGTGTGTATGAATTCTAAAGAGACTAAAATCTTACACTATGGGAAAAAGCCAGGTTAGCGTCAGACATTTCCGACGCTAATCGGGTCATTTTCCAATGTTAATTCAGACTAGCGTCGGTTTTTTTATGATGTTGAAACGAGCGTCGCTAATTAATGTTGCGCCGATATTAGCATCGGATTTTAATTTGTGTCCACATTAGCGTCGAAAACAAATGTCGCTTAAAAATGCAATCGAACATGCAAGCGACACTGGCGTAATGAAGCAATAGTGTCAAAAACATCTGACACTGATTAGCGTCGAATAGGGATGACACTAATTAGTGTCAGCCATATATGACGCTATTCACAATCTGGTTTGTTTTACGCTATTGCGTGATTTTAGTGGTGGCTTATATCGTTGGCTGATTGTAGGTTTTAACATCAGAATGTACCGACGCTAATCTGATGCCATAACAAACAATCAACATAATATGATATTATCTGTCATCATAACTCATAAAAAAAAATTTTAAACATACACATAATGATACCAGATCTGATTAAATATAAACAGATTGAAGTGCCTATAATTCACAACACAAAACTGAAAGTTCATGCAACGCATAGTTCATGCAACGCATAAATGAAAAAAATATAAAGTCAACTCTTATGCCATGGGAACATCATCAAACACAGAAAAAAAAAATCTAATCTTCATCCTCATCATCATCCTGCTTCTCCTCCTCGACTAGACGCATGTGTAGCTTGCTCTGGCGATCAAAACTCTCTGTCAGATATGCTAGGCTACTTGCAACGAGCTGCTAGCCTTTACGCACCTGACAGAGCTCTTCATTCATCATCTTCACACACTTGGCAAGCTCCTCATGCTGAGCTTGTAATGAGCTAGGGCCACCCACAGTTTCTTAAAAACACTCGTCCTCAAATGCTATCCTCCTTGCTCTGATGCCCTACACTCTCCCCTTCTTCTTCTCTGACTCCTACATCCACAACTCATAATTGGACTGTGCAGTGGTAGAATGACTGCCACTACTGACAAACAATGGGTCTTGTTGGTCATCTCCCTCTATATATCCCGGAGCTGCTCGTAATCCTCCTGCATGATAAAATTTAAATAGTATTTTACATTTTAAACATTAATTGACATAATAATAGAATTAATTTTTTTAAAAATACAATGACACAACGAGAGTGGTTGGATATTCACTGTTACGTAACCACACGCCGATGTGTAAGGGCGCGCAACTTTGCGGTGGGTGGCTCTTTGTCAAGCTCCTTGGCATGTATACATGATCATATAAATGTATGAGTCACATAATTACATAAATCTATAAGCTTTTGAATTTTGACATAATCTTACCAGCCTTTGATAGTGCTCTGTGTGGGGGATCAAACCTCAAATGTGGAGTGCAGCCCTCTGGCTCCCTCCATCGTCTGATTATGTTGATTTTTTTGTCTCTTGCTTTGGTACTCCGGAGAGGCACATGCTCAGTTAACCCAGAATTCCTATCCAACCCATGAGGGCCTCTACCGCTTCTTATGTGTCGTCATTAACATATCCCCGAGCCTGACACAAAATTTGACGGATCTGCTGGTGGTGTTCCGACAACAAATAAAATGACCTCTACAAATTAGAAAGTATGTAAGCTTGATTAACATATAAAAATATAGAAATTAGTATTTTATTTCAAATTTAAATATCTTACATTGAACTCCATAAAATATATATCCCGAGTGGCAATCGAGATATGCTTCCATGAGAAATATGACTGATCATATCTGCTCCTGATGATCTCTGTGATCCACGTCACGGGCGGCCTGAAGTGGTAGAACCTGCAAATGATCTATTATGTACATTATAAAATTGAATGAAAAGTTGAAATTACTATACTGTAAAAAAGAAAGTTAAATTATGAGTCACCTTCCGGCTCAATATAGACTCTGTCGGTGATGTCAGACATCTCAAGCGTTGGAGTCGAGAGGCCTGACTCATCGGATTAGGATGGAGGGTGGAAATAAGGTGGAGTGGAGGGTGGTGCCTGTGAGGGACCTAATTCAGAAGGAGGGGCAATAAAAGAGATCATTGGAGTGGGTGCACAAGTGACATACCTGCCAGTGGTAATGACAACCTTCTTCAGCCTCTGATACATTTTCCCCAACATCCCCTAAAAGCGGGTTCTCTCGGGAGGCCGAGAACCTACCATCTGCAACATGAAAAGAAAGTTAAAATTAAATAGCAGGAATAGTAGGTATTATAGAACAAAAAAGTAAAAGCAGAATAGTGAAAAATGTCATTTCTACGCATAAAATAAGGAAAATTAAGCAGGAAAACTACAATGTAAGAAGCGAAAGTAGAAACAAAAAGGTGCAAAAACTAATCATGTAAGTATACATAACATTTTTTAATTTGTTTCATTCGATGATCCAGACGGTGAAGAACTTAAAATTTCTTCGTCAATCTCATCATCATTTTCATCCATATCTAAAAAGACTTCTTCATGAATCCCCATAGTATTATTCTCTTGGGGTAACTCCTCATTGATTGAGCTAAGTAGAATACGAAAATTCAATATAGTTGATTCTTGGTGAATAGGATCAATAACATTCTTCATCTCAACAATTTTTCATGGTGTATTCATCAATACAACAACCTAATCAAGTGTCTGAGCTCTTTGATTAGGAACAGAATCAAACCACTCAAAATTCAACATGTAGACATTGTGTTCAACATAGCCCAGAGATTGCAACCGAACTACTTTATTTAATATGTCATAATAACATATCTTGTTATTTGTGTGTGTGTTTTCTTTAATGCAAACACCATATTATAAGTTTATTTTCCTTTACACTAGGAGCTCATGTGAAATTATTAATCGTTAACTTCAAATATTTTTCATGTATTCACGCTATGATTAGGCCCCAAAGCAAGATCTAATAAGCCTTAGTCTATGATTTTGTGAATTATATCATGGACCTAGTAGAAGTTAAATAACATAATTAGTTTAACTTTATATAGTACAATTACACAACGTACCTGTGAATTTAAATATTACTTCAACGTACTTGTAATTTGAATCATTTTGAAAATTCTTCTTCAATTTCTTGCTTACAAGAGAGTCATCCTCTACGTTTAAGCTCTCCATAAATAACCTACAGATATCATTGTGACTTGTATGTCTGAATTAATTGGTAAAGCATTCTATAAAAATATTTGATTATATTTAATCTTATAGTAGGAATGGTTGTACTTTGTCGCAATTCAGTAGAACATACAAAGTAGTGCTTGAAGCTCTCCATTGTATTGATAGTGTGTACCATGCCTACCTAATGATTCACTAAATATCTAAAATATTGATAATTCTATTTGCAACGACATCTAACCAACAGTTTCATGCGTATGTTGCCCTTGATCGAAGTAATATGAACAAAAAGTAATTGTCCTCTGTAATAGGTATGCATGGTATATCGAACCCTCAAGACGTGCTTTATTCTTAACAATAATTTTTATTTTATTCAAAAATTTGCATAGATTAGTCATTTTAAGAAAAAATAAGATAATATTTCACTCTAAAATTAAAAACATACCTCGCAAATGGATATATCCACCTTTACTGCACTGGTTACCCCAATATAGCCTCATGAAATAGATGAATGGGCAGATGCTCCATATAGTCAAAAAGTCAGGAAGAAATATTTATTCAAGCTTGCACAACAATAATGGAATACTCGCGTCAAGACTTTGTAGAGAATGAGCATCCAAAGTGCTTACACACAACTCTCTGAAGAATGTATTGATTTTGATCAATGAATCGAGCATTGACTTTAACAAAGCATTGAATGCAATACGTAATAAGCACTGCATCAAAATGTGACAATTGTGACTTTTCATGTCAAATATTTCCTCATGCCCAAATTAACACATTGGCCTATGTTAGAGGCTCAACCACTTGGAAACTTCAAGTAATTTAACCACTCAAAGATTGCTTTTCGTTGATCCGATGTAAGACAATATGTAGCTTTGGTCTTTTTTACTTTACCTACATTTGTCTCTAACAGTTATAACCCCCTCATCTTGCAATAATCTTTCAAATTCAGTTATAACCCCCTCATCTTGCAATAATCCTTCAAATTCATTCTTGTTTTGACATTGTCATTTATTTTTCCTTTACTATCAAGAGCAATGTTAAATATATTATCAAAAATAATTTTCTTAATATGCATAACATCCAACATATGCTTAATTAGATTGCTTTTCCAATATGAAAGATCCCGAAAAATACTTTGCTTCATCAAATTATGTGTAACGCCATAATTTGGAAGACTACTTGAGGCTATGTTTGGCCTCTCAGTGATCTTCATAACTTCACTAACCATCAACAATATATCACTTCTACTAATCCTTGCAGGTAGACTTGATCTTTCAACTCTATTTTGAAAATACATCTTTATTCCTCTTGAATGGGTGATCACGTGCTAAGAACCTTCGTCTACAATCATACTAGAAATTTTTTTCTTCCATGCTTCAAAGTGAATGCTTTAGACATGTCCATCCAATAGGGACATGCCAATTTCTCGACTATGCTACAACTAGATAACATCCCATAAGTAGGGAAATCATTGATCGTGCACATAACAGTAGCTCTGCGGTAAAAAAATTGTTTTATTGCAATGTCTTAATTCAACTCTCCGGTTTCCCACAATAACTGTAGCTCATCTATAAGAGGCTGTAAGTACACATCAATTTTACTTTTTATGTTGTGGAGCTGATATGATCAATATTAGAAATATGAATAGCACAATCATACACATATCATGTGTAAATTATAAAGCGTGATAATAACTGGCTAACTGGAATAGGGTGTTGCAACATGACTGTAAGGTGTGAACCCATTTGCACATAAGAAAAACCTGAATTTGCTTTGTTTTGCTGCAAAATTTGGATAACTGTGGTCGAAGGGTTTTTAAGCTTCACCAGCTGGGGGATGAGTTATTATATTAGCATTAACAAATTCATTATTATGACATTTCATGTGGGGCATTGTGCATATAGAAGCAAACAATCATTGGAGCTGTGGAATGATAGGAAAATAAAAGAGACGTTTGTAAGGAATATTCTTCTAGTTTTTAATCTTTCTTACCCTTGGTATGAACCTATCAGCACTGCATAATTTTCAAAAATAATGTATTATAATTATGTTAATCATTTTCATACACGTCATTCATTTTTCAATGGAACAAATATCTCATAAACAAAAAATGACAATGTTTTAATGCTGGATACTATTTTATCTTCGCTTTAAGACTTCTCTAACTTTGCGACTGCTTATATTACGCTCTTTGCTTTATGGTTTCCTTAAGGAGATAATAAAATAAACTGCCAATAATATTTTGAAGATAATATTATTGATCCTGACTTTCTATATAAATGTAAAATGCATTGTATGCGATTATATGCTTAATTTTCTTAATAGTTATTCTTAATTTACAACAAAGTCAAAAACTTGATTCAAAGCAAAAGCTAGATAAGTTTTCCACTTATGAGACAAATAATAATACAATTATAATATTTAAATATGAGATACTACACAAGTATATGTATCGTTATCAAGTAATATAAGACTTTTTGATTAAACCCCGAATATCGAGCCCACGGAGAATTAGCAATATGCACTTTAAAGATCTAGAAAGTTTATAAATTTTAGATGAAAAAAATCTACTTAGCAAAATATTCTTACTTAAACTTAGGATGTTAAAATAAGAATGCAAATTTGATTCTTTTTTTAATTTTTGGTTTATTTTTGGTTTATGAAAATAAATTGAAAATAAATTAAGCAACTAATTAGCTTAACTAAATATTTGCAAGATGAAAACAATATAAGTAAAATATCTTTTTTCTTATCATGAAGCAGTAATAAGTAGAGAAATTCTGTTGTGCCAAATATGAGCAATAATATTCTTTACCCTTACTAACGATGCTATAAAAAACATTGATTAATCTATAGTTTGTATAGTCTTGAAGACCGGTTAGGTAGGGAAGATACTAGCTCTCACACCAGCGTTTCCTATTCTCCCTCCACCTGGGGGCTAACATCTCGTATCAAAACCTAAAACTATAAATCAAATTGGGGGTTTTAGCCTGTCACTCTAAAGTCCTCTAATTCTACACCATTGGAAAGTTTATTTCCCTATTTATTTGCACTCACCCCATGAACTACATTTTCATCCATGAAATCAATATATGATTCTAAACCATTTGTTGACTGAGACAATACCATCTCAGATCTTACATGTTCTCACAACATGTATTAACATCTTAATTGGCCAAATTAAGAAGTGAATGAAGTGTAAGGTTTCAAATCATCACAACTTCTTCCAAAATTGAAGCCTAATACTTCACACAAATTCTTTTCAAAACTTAATCACTTATCATTTTAAGGAAAAAAATACAAAAAACTACTCATAATTCATGGAGAAAACACAACCACACATGAGTTTAAAAGTAGAAATCATGCAAAAAAAATCTAGATTAAAATCAAGTGTAGTCACAAAGATAAGCATTTTTCTCAAATCCTCTCCACCAAATGTCTTGAACTTCCTTTTAATTCTCTTACTTCGCTCACAATACAAACTAAACACTCAAAATAAAAAGAAAGTGACCGGCGACGACTTGGATGGATGATGACTGTAAAATCTAATGGGTGGTTGGCCTTTGGTCTTGATGATCCAAGTCTTCTTTAATAAAAATTCAAAAGGTGCATTGGTGTCCCTTCAAAAAGTGTCTCCATTCCTCAAAAGCCAATTGGATAAATTTTCGTGTCCATGGAATATTTCCCACGTTTTTACCAAGGGTTGCTTCAAAAACCTCTTAAAAAATTTATTTAAATTCAATGAATTATCAAATAACTACCATTAAATAACTACTTCTAGCGCTTAAGCGCGGGGTACCTGACACTTAGGCGCGAGCCTTTGGCGCTTAGGCGTCAGACTTGAGCATTGAGGTGCCCCAGTTCATTTTTGCACATTTCTTCATTTTTGCTCTAAATTTGACCTTTTTTCACTCCTTTTAGCATTTTTCATCCATTTGACTTACCTAAAAGAAAAACACACAAATACCTTTCATTAAAGTGCAATATCTCAAAAATAAGTATAAAAATGTGTATAAAAACAAAATATATTTTAGGTGTAACAGTTATCACCTTAAAATTTCTCTTTTATGCAATATGGAAGACATATGCCTAACATATTGACTTAATGTCTTTTTATTTGTGGTATCATCTTCATTGAACTAGACTCTATGATTGCTGTTTTTTTTGGTCAAAAAGATATGTAAGTTGCATCTAATTAGTTTTAAAGGATGTAGTCAGTATATCAGACTTGTGATGGTTTTGATGTGTGCTGCTTTGCTAGGTTTTGTTGAGTTCATTTCTCTTCTCCCTGTTCCCCTCTCAAATACCCTAAGTTTCTCCTCCTTTCTTTCTCCCTTTCTTGGTCTCTCCTCTCTTTTTTTGGGGCAAAGATTCTTAGATACTTATGGGTCTGACCACTTTCTCCTCTTCCACCAACTTCTTCTCCTTTTATCCTCAGCCCTGACTCCTTTCTTAATTGAAAGGTTCTTTTTTTAACTCATATTCCTTGTGATGATGAGAAGGTTATTTTCACAAATCAAAAGTTAGATGAAGGTTCCAAATTGTGGATCCTTTCTTTGGTTAGTTATGTTATGGCAAAACAACCATTTCATGGTATCACCTATAAGTTGTGCAAAAAATCTGGAAGATATGATGTGCACTCAAACTTTCTTCTTTTACAGAAGCTTTTTTCCCATTCAAGTTCTCTTGTACCGAGGATTTCAATATTATTTTATTTAGAGGCCCTCGATTTATTAACAGATTTTCATTTTTGTTCAAGAAATGGTCACTTGACTTCCAACATGTCAAATAAGACTTTAGGAAGGTCATTAATTGGGTGAAATTTCTCAATCATCTTTTATGTTGTTGGTTTGAAAATAGGATCTCTAAGATTGCTTGTAAAATTGGGGTGCCCCTTACTAATGAATCTCTCGCAACCAAGGGTTCTCACTACACTTTTGTTTGAGTCAATATCAAAATTAACTTTGATTCCTCTCTCCTTAATATTATTATTATTTCTGTTAAAGGGCATACCTGAGTTTTTCTTTTTATAAACGAGTGAAAACCTTCCCCCAACAAAGCTTGTGCCACTTTTGCCCATGACCCTCTTAATTGTCCCAAATCACCTTCTTACAAGCCTTTACCCATCATTCCTATCACATGTGGTAGGAGAAAAAAGCATGAATGATAAAATACTACCAAGATACAACATCAAGTATTCCCACCTCTCTATTCCCCATAAACCCCCTCTTAATTTAAATGCTCTCTCTCCTAATCTCAGCTACCCAACTGACCAATATCTTAGCCAGGTTGAATCTTATGATGAAGTCTCTCCCAAGTTACATAATATCTATATTTATGATGGTTAAAATTTTGATGTGGTTTTGGCTCATGATGAGCCTTAGGCTAGTAAAAAAATGGTTCAATCTACGTCATGTCTTCTCTATGCCCACCCCCTACTATCTCTTTTACCTCTCTCCATTGCTCTTCTAAAGGAATGAAAAGCAAATTTAGAGGTAGTCTCTCTCTAGATTTTTTTTTCTAAATATAATCTCCTATAATGCTTGTGGTGTAATGCACTTATTGTTGAATGTATAAAAGTTATTAAAGATAAAATTCCTGCTTCTTAAAAACAAAAATTTCTTTGTCTTTTATATTTGATCATTTCTCCTGCAAATGCTTCAATAGTTTCTCCTATGAGAATAATATTAATAATTTTAATATTGTTAATACTGGTAAGATTTAGGTGAAGTGGAAATCTAGTACTATCAATTTTACTACTTTAGATATTAGTGTTCAATATATACATGATATGTTCACATATTCCTCCTCTTTTAGCTTTCTTATCACTTTCATCTATACTGATAATAGTGCTAGTTCATATCCATTCTTCTTTGCTCATTATCATGATTTCAATTGTATTCTTAAGCTCAAAGGGAAAATGACTGGAAGCCCTCCAATTCCTTTTAAACTCACTAGCTTCAATAATTGAGTTCTTAACACTGGCCTCCTGAAGCTGTAGAATGTCTGACACTCTTTTAGTTGGCAAAATTATCAACTTAATAATCTCATTTAGTGTCAACTAAATTGAGTTGTTTGCATTCTCGCTGGATGGATGTTATTCCTTTATGTTATTTTGAGGTTTTAGAATCTTTTATCTCAAAACACACTTCCATCTATGTTTCTCTTGGTTATACTCCTCTGAAGTGCAGATTTATGTTAAAAAATTACCAGTGTTACTTTCTAATTATTTTTCAAATTGTTGAGTCCTCTCGAATCAAAATATCCCTTTTTTTTTTCTTTACAATAGGCTCTTTAATGTTAAATATGCCCTCAAGAGATGGAGATGGTGCTCTTCTACTAGCTTCCAACTCTAATGTTAAGGCCCAATAAGAAACTATATTGTCAAAGATGGAGAAGCAACTTTTAAAGCAAGTATTACTTGCTAAAAGCTCTTCCATTGAACTTCAACTTTTAAATTCCATCTCTTAAGCACAATTGGATTAAAGAAAGAGCAAAAAATGTGCAGCTTCTAAATGCGAGAATGATATTAAATAATTTTATCAAAATTTAAAAAAACAAAATGAATTCTAACTACATCAAGGAGTTGTTAGTCAATAATAATTATATTTATAGATAGCACGATATTGTCAATGAACCTATTAATTTCTTCTCTAACCTGATTAGTGAGCCTATACATAACTATTTGAATCGTTTTGGACTTCTCCCTATTAATAAAGTTCTTTCAGTTGTTAATTGTTCTTCTCATTGTGAAAGTATAAAAAAAGCCTTCTTCTCTATTTGCTCTGATAAAGACTCTAGGTTCGACAGTTTCACCTCTTAGTTTTTTAAAAGCACTTCGGGTATTATTATCAATATTTAAATTTCTACCATAAATATTTTTTTGTTATTGCAAGGTTATCCTATAGAATTAAGCATTATGATATTATTTTGATCTTTAGAAATTCACTTGCTCAGTCTAATAATGAATCTTGGCTAAATTTTCTTTGTAATACTATTTATAAAGTGACTACTAAGCTTTTGGCTGGTAGTCTTAAACCCTGCTTCCTATTTTTATACATTCTATATAAGCTTCTTTCATTCATGGGCGTGATGTTACTTATAATGTCATTTTAGCTAACAAATTTTTGTTTGAGTTTAATTATAAAGCTCCAAGAGAATTTTTTGCTCCAAAATTAATTTGAACAAAGCTTTTGATAGAGTTAATCCCTTCTTTTCTTTATGATAGAATGAAAAAATTGGGGTTCCCCCATAATTTCATTAATTGGAGTAAAGTTTGCACTTCAGAGGTTAATTTGATGTTCTCATTAATAGTGAGATTATAGGATATTTCATATCCTTTATTGGGGAATCTAGGCTTAGACTTGGCTGACTATTATCACCTTACTTATTTACCATTTTTATAGATGCTTTTTCTTCTTTGCTGGATAGTTCTGATGAAAATTTTTTGTTAAATCATCTTATATATGCTGGTGACCTATTAGTTTTGGGCAAAGCTAACCACTTCTATTAACTCTCTATTTAGGTTTACATAATTTTTGTGAGTTCTAATATTTGTGTGAGCAGTCCTAAATTTACATAATTTTGTATGGCTACTATTCTTTGTGTGGGCATTGCTCAATCAACTATCTATTTTTTTGAAGGTGTGGATCCACACTTTGAACAACAATTTTACTCTTTAAGCAGTTTTTCTTCCAAATCCATTCTACAGATTATCAAGTTGTCAATATTAAACCTTCAAAGCTCATTGTTGTTGGCCATCATAAACTTCTTGATAAATTACATGCTTAGCTCTCAGGTTGGAAGCAAAAAACATTTTCTTGTTGTTGGTATGTTGCAACTTATTAAAAATACCAATTGCAATTATCTGCTTTACTGGTTTAGAACGAATAACTTGCCTAAAGGTTTAAGAAAGAAAATTAATTCTATGTTTAATAATTTTTTTCATCATAATGGTAATGTTAATAAACCATACTATATTGTTTGGAGGAGGGTTACTTTATCAAAATCTCAAGATGGCCTTTATATCCTTAGTCTTGATGGCATTAATCTTTTGTGCAAGACTAAAATCATATAGAGGCATTACAACTCCAATTCTTTACTTTATTATTGGTGCTCTAAACCTTAATAGTTCTCTTCGGTATATCTCAGGTTCCTAAATTTCCTCTTTCTGAAAGGATTTAAAGAAATTGGCTATTAGAATCAAATGCTACTTATCTTGTTCTGTGACTCTTATTAGTCACCTCATATTTTATTTTGGTTCCTATAATATTGTCCACCCTCAATAGAAAATATTTTGCTACGAGTTTTTAATTGATTTCGTTTCTCTTACAATATCAGGCTTAAATATATTATTGTATGAGAGATGGTCTTTCTCCATCCTACTTGCACCTACACCTTGCACTCAACTAATTCATAATATCTCTATTTTGTGGAGCACCGTACATGCTTATAGAAAGACAAAGATTAGTGCTCACACAAATATATTTACTTTTATATTCATAAGAGTATTCCTCTTTTTGGTTGGTGCAATTTTGTCTAGTTTAAGTGACATTAGATTAATTTAGTTTTACATTTATGCAAAACTATTAATGGTAGTTTGAAGACTTGTGAATCCCTCATCATGTTGGGGATCCATGTTAATCCTCACTATGCTTTCTGTCTTTTTGGTTTAGAAACTCACCATCCCCTCTTTTTAAATGCCCTTTTTCTTATTGTATACTTAGGAGTTGCATCCCAAATGACTTTTTCTTCTTCACTAAGGCAATTTCTTACAAATTCTTTCTCATTATGACTCTTTTAACAATACAATTTTAAAAGGTTATATTTACTTGATGTGCATTCTATTGCTTATCATCGCTAGTTGGAGAGAAATTACAGGAATATCAGAATACTTCCTTCTCTTTTGAGGCTATCATTGAGAGTATACACTAGACTATTACACTTAAATCTAGGAAATGAAATTTAAGCATGAGATCCTCTATCTCATTAATGATCTATGTGACATTTAATTTTATATATATTTTTCTATTCTTGGAGATGGTTGTTTGTTTTACACTTGTTATTCATGTTTCAGCTCAGTACTGGCTCTTTACATGGAGCATGATATTTTTTACAAGCTATGATGATGCACATTAGCCAAAGAGACTCAACCACTTATTTGGATCTTGATTAATTCCCTATCTTGTTCATTTTATTTGATTTTTTTTAGAGGTTCTCTCCTTCATCCATTTTTTTTTTCAAGCTGGTTCTACTAATTGATAAAAACTTATTCCTATATGAATAGATTATCAATCCGATGCTTATGTTATGTTATGTTCTTGGATTTCTTCTATCTTCTTGTTCTCTCAGGTGGTGTTTATATTTTATTTTGGTCGTGTTCAATATCTCAATAAATTTGATGCTGCAACTTGTTATGGGAAAGTTTTTTCAGGTTCATATGATTTTTGGATGGAGTACTCGTGAGGATTGATGGGCCCCAAGCTTTTATATTTTGGGGTTTTTCTTATCGTTGTTAACTTTTTTCTTCTCTTTGTTGTTAAGCCATTAGTTCATTTAATGCTTATAATTAAACATTTTTTATTTTGAGATATGCTAGACCATTGCCCTCAATTCTACCCACTCACATCTTCATCTTCATTCATTAAATTCTCACAAAAATATTATAATTCATAACAAAAGCCCAATTCAATTTTTATTTTCTTCAAATTTCCAATATTGTTATTATATTACATGCAAATATATATGTGTTTATTTGTTCATTTTTTTATTAAAATTCCATCTTCTTAATATTTTTGAAGTTTCTCTCGGGATTGCAATAATAAATTTTAATGACATATAAATAAATAAATAAATAATTATATATATATATATATGTAAATAAGTTGCCCGAAATAGAAAAAAAATAAAGGCCGAATTGAGCCAGTCTGGCCCAGCCATACATTCGTTGTATTCTAAACTATTTAATGGATAAAAATAAATACGAGCATTGAAGTCCAGAAAGTTAATAATTCGCGTAAAATTCGTGCGGATACGAAATCGAATCCGGCCGTTACGAACATGCACTGGAAAGAGCAAAGGGCGACTCTAAAGAGTAACAGGCCCGTTAAAGAGTGACGGAGCCGTTAAAAGCGTAAGCAGACGCTTTCGTCTCCCGAGGCCAGTGCACAGGGGTATTTTAGTCAATTATAAATCACTGAGGTTTATCAGTGGGATTTCCATTCATCAAACATTATGAGAATCTTCCCTTGCAGGAAGTCTCACGTTCTTAGCTCTATTTCATTGACGGGATTTTAGGTTTCCGAATCACTACCTGCTTCTGAATTTTTATTCGAGAAGGAAGGCTTTCAAATCCAGGTCGCTATCTCCTTTAGCTAGATTGGGTGTTTTGGCGGACATTGCTTCCCGTTAGCGCGGTTAGGGTTATCTGTGAAGATATTTTCTCAAGGATTCCGAATTATTGTGGTGATTTAATGCTGTATAATTTCCACATTTGATTCATGGAGGACCTGTCTTTTGGAACTTCTCGATCTGTGAGGTTCTGTGGATCGAGGCTGCGCATCTTCATTTGTGTTCCTGTGTTTCTAGTCTGAAGATCTCGAATGTAGTTTGTCCTAGATCTCTTTGGTTGGTGATTGAAGGGATCTAGGGCAAAGTGAGTTCTGAAGAAGCTCTGGCATCGTCATTGTTCTTGGAAATTGTATGGAGGTCTTTAGCCACATTCCTCCTATTGCCATTAGTTTTACACTTCTTGTGCTTCTTTTGGCATGGGACTGTAAAGCTCAATCTCCCAGCAGTAATATTACCTTAGCAAGGCAATTGGATTCGCTTCTTCAAAACTATGCTTATGGTGCTTTTGACCACCCACGCACCGGAACTCCTTATGATGGTGTCGCCCCTTCTAATCTCACTGGTATCAAAGTAGCCGTGCTAAGGCTTAGGTGTGGAAGTTTGAGGACTAGGGGATTCCGCCATTACAAGGAGTTTGATATTCCCACTGGTGTCATTGTTCAACCTTATGTGAAGAGGCTTGCTTTTGTTTACCAAAATTTAGGAAACTGGTCATCTTTCTATTATCCACTTCAGGGATATACCTATCTTGCTCCAGTTCTAGGGCTTCTTGCTTATAGTGCTGTCAATATATCTGCCATTGGCTTATCTGAGCTTGATATCCTGGCTTCAAGTTCACCCATATCAATCAAATTTGCAGATGTAAGGCCTGCATTAAGTGGATTCACAGTGAAGTGTGTAAAGTTTGATTTAAATGGTACGAGAGAGCTCACAGATCTTAACTCAGGCAATGTTTGTACTACATTTCGGCAGGGACACTTCTCCATTGTGGTTAATTCTTCTGGTATTGCTCCCGCTCCTGCTCCAAACCCCATTCCTAGTCCTGGTAAAGGGCACAAATTCAAGGCTTGGAAGATTGTTGTTTCTGCTGTTGGCGGGTTTGTTGGATTGCTTCTGCTGATTTTGTTAGTTGCTTGTCTGGCGTCATACAGAAAGAAAAAGAAATTGATGGAGATGCAAAAAAGGGAAGAAGTTGGTGAGGTTTTGCAGATGGGGCAAGTTGGGAATACCCGAGTGCCAGTTGCCCCAATGACACGAACACAACCTGTTATTGAAAATGATTATGTGCCTTGAACTGAATTTATATTTTACGTTCTTTGATGGTATTTAGAAACAGGCTGTGGAGAGCCTTTCCTTTGGAATATTTGATGTGTACAGTCCCTGAGGAGATGACAATTGTTATGTTCTTTGAGGGTTTGATATGGATTCAGTTCATAACTTCGACCTCATTTGATGTCAATATGTGCATTCTACTGGGGTTAAATCCATTTTTCCATTTTGTTTGTTCCAGTCCTGATCAATGAATTAACGCTGCCTTCTGGGATTACAAAGGCTTGGTGGAAAAAAATGTTTTCTTCAATGTTCAGGTTTGGAACTATTCTTATCTTTATTTGGTTGTTGTATTTAGATGGCGTCCAATAAATTGTTCAGCTGTCTGATATTCATTTCTCTCTAATTGGTGTATTTCTGATGTCCTTCAATAAGCTTCCATTGGTTGTATTTCCCTTATTTACTTTATGGTGTGAAAATTGTTTTAGCTGACAGCACTGGATGTATTTTACTTGAACTGACCCCATGATTGATGAAATGATAGTTTAGCTGCCTCAAGAGGCTTAATTTTGAAATTGACTCTCTTTCTTGGTAGTAGTATTTTAAACCGATATACAATGTATCTGCATCTGCAACAATAACTAGTTGAAATTCTACATCTGCAAAAATAGCTAATTAAAATTCTACATCTGCAAAAATAGCTAATTGAAATTCTTGAGGCTATTATCTATGCATTTATTAATCCTGTGGATATTGATATTTCATTAACAACAACCTATTACATGATGCTTTAATTTTTACTGAGCGCACATCCAAATAGAGAGGTTTTTTAAATTAATTGGATCAGGTACATTTTTTTTTTCAATTTTCTGGATTTGAAAATACCAAAGAAAATAAATTATCAAACTTAGAAAATTATTTAGAAGTCTTAGACTTCAATTTTAACAAATTTTTAGTAAAGACCTTGTGAACTGACATGAAGAATTCAGTTAGACTAAAATTGTGTGATTTGAGTATGAACCACCCAAATCATACTGATTTGAATCTGTAAAAAGGGTGCACTATCCCATCTTCCTTCACATGTGAGCTATGCAGGTTACACTGTTTGCATGACCATTTGTTTGAGGGACCTTTGGGCTGGTACCATTGTTTAAAATATTTTCCATACCTACGCCTTGAAATCTATTTTGTTTTCAGGCATTAGCTAAAAGATGTATAACCTACATTTTCCCTCCATCTTTTGAAACCCATGCCTCAATTAACCTTGGTAGGGGTTCTGAATCATAATGTAATTCGAGCTGAAGTTTTGAGAATTGTTGATGGTGAAAAACTTCCTATAATGGGCTTTTTCTATAGTTCTATTCTTATATGAACAACATAAACAAAGAAATAGCAAATAACTAAAGTGTAGAAAAATCAACATGTAAAAATGTTTAGAAAATTATTGTTTGGGAATGGGACAACCAATTACAATTTGATTTACATAATTTTGGATATTTTCTAAATCTTCTATTTTGTTTTGATGTTAGCTTTCTTGAATGCGTGGAGGTTAAACTTGATTTGCATAAATGTGTTAAGAGAACAATAAGCTCATTTGAAGATTTTGAGAAAGCTGATAGACTACTTGAATTTTTTTTTTTTTAAAGGGAATGCTTAGCATGAGAGCTACCCAATTATCTGCCAAAATACGTTCACCAAGAAGATGCCTATCAAATTTACTTGATATTAAACTTATGCTTATTTTTATTAAATATGTGATTAATATTATTCTCATATTATTTTTACTAACTCATGATTTGGAGTAGTATTGGATGTATTTTAGAGATGGAACACTGGAATTAAAAGTATTTACAGTCAGAGCTAAGGGATTATTTGGGGCAGTTGCTGTTTAATAATAATTTGTTGCACAGAAGCTGCTGCGGATAAACTAGCTGTTTGTTTGTTTTTTGCAGTTTGAAAACAGCTGTGTTGCAACTGTTTATCGACACCCTGTATAGTAATACTGTTTGCAACAGAACTGTCATACCAATGCATTTTATGCTTTAGAAGTAAAAATCCAGTGTAGAACATTACAAAAAAAAAGATAAGACACCTCACTTAACAGTGAGCATCATGATTACTAAAATAATTAAAAAAAAATATTAAAATAACAATTAATATATGATAATATTATTTTTCAAATGTAGAAGACTTATGCTACGACCTAAGCTGTTCTCTAGGATACTCTCCATGCTCCATCACTCTCGGCGGTGGAATCTTCTAGCTAATCTGCCCACCGAAAAAAGTTACAGTTTTCCGTGATTCTCTGTGGGCATCTATAAAACTGTCTCTCGTAGTTATGTGACTGACGTGAAGTTAGCAGAGAACTTTGAAGTCCACAGTAGCAGTGCAATCCTCGAGATGTATCAGAAATTTTCGAGGTCATCTTTTCTAAATGCTTTAAAAACTATCGCATTAGACAAACACAAGTAAACTTTAATAACATAAGTAATTAATTATAATTTTATGCAACTGAGGTTTTGGAAAATTCAGTATATCAACCAACGAATTTGTCACAGCAAGAAGACAACAGACCTTATAAAAAAAAGGGCTTTTGGTTGCCTTTACCTCATGTAATACCAAACATGTGTGTCACATATATATGTCACAAAAAAGGCCATCCAGAAGAATCTTAAAAACCGTAGTTCCGAAAAAAAGAGAGCAACTTGGTTGTAGATTTCACATGTGATACCAACCGATAGTAACAAACAGGTCATCCAGAAGAAACCATAACATCAAACGTCTTATCATAGACCTCCAAAATCTACCAAAAGAAAAACAAAAAAAAAGAAAGCAAAAAGAAAAAAACATGAACAAATAGCGTAAAAAATCACAACAATTAATAACAAATATACAAAGAATGTAAATAAATACGAACTGTACAAAATACAAATATAATAAACTGTGAATCTCTTTAATAATCATTACAATTAATAATATGATGAAAACTTCAATCACACTCCAACCATCACATCCGTAATTTGTTCTCAACATTGCTATCTCGCTTGTATCTTACTTGTCTTTAGTACAGGTCTTAGGAACATTATTTTCAATGTGTGACAAAGATTGTCCAAGATGGTATTCATATGCCTCGGCAGGGACATGTAGATCCTTGTCCGCTCTACGAAAGTTGATGTCGTTGCGGGAAGGATGTCGCCGAATATAATTGTAGAGAGTTATCGTGACAATCACAATCTATATTTGTTTGAGAGACGAGTAAGATGACATATCGCATAGTGTAATACATTTCTTTTTTCAAGCACTAAGTTCTCTCAATGACACCGTGTAAGGAGAAATGTCTTTTATTGAACATTTGTTTTTTGCCCCACGTGATATTGCTGGCTCGCTCAAATTCAGTTATGTGGTATTTCATATTAGGATTGGGTTTGAGATACTCTCGTTGCACCAACATCAACTAAATAGTATTTACCTGATGTGAATTACATGATTAGTATTGATAAAAAAAAAGAATTAGGAGAGTAGCTCAGTCTCAAGCGAACCCGTGGGTGGATGTGAGAAGTTGTATTTGTTATTTTGTGCTGCAGTTTGAAAATTCGACTGTCATGTGCATTGTTCTTCTAACCGGGCATGACAAAAGTGAAACACATGTTGAAGTCGCATACCATCTTGACATTTTGTGTCGGAAACTCACAACGATCGATGAATGCGATTTTTTCATTATTTGAAACACGTGCATCAACGCGTGTTCCATCGATTGCTCTAATACAATTCTAGAAAGATAACAAAGAGTTTCGTAATTACGATATTTATTTAAAAATTGAATGTAATAAATAGAATAAATTACCTTAAAGTATGAGATATACTGCACATCATGTGAAATTTTCGTGGGAGTCCATTCGAATGTAAGATTCCATTCGAATGTAAGATATGTTAGTTAGTTTTATGACTTGTGAAGAAAAACTTACAAGTGCATTTAACTGAACTGAGAAGTATCTGCAAATCGTTTCGGATGAGTGTTGAAATTGCTCCATAGTTCATCGCATTAATTCATTCTGCGATAATATCTAGAAGGTTATTGTCAACACATCTCTCGAAGTCGTTCGGGATGAGCCATGAAGTTCTTGATTTATGTGTAGTTCTTCCAAAACATTGGTGAATGTCGCCTGTGTCATGTGAAATATATTGCTAAATCTCGTTGGGTGGCTCTCAAGCAACTTCCCAACCCATTTGTCACCAGCATATGAGGATGTCATGTAAGGGGAGCGTTCTATTTACGAGTTATAATATTCGTACATCAAGCATACGGTAGCTGTAACTCTCATTCTGCCTCTTTCCATAGTTGCATCCTTGTAGTTTAGTATTGAAATGACTAACACATAAGTATCAATGAATCATCTACAATCATATAAGGTTACGAACAAAAATATGCAAATAACATTACGGAAGTAAATAGAAAACATAACATGGAAAGAAAAACTCTCAAGTAAAACGACATGTCCAAAACAATTTAAATATCTATACTACAATGAAAAACCATAAACAAATAGAAATGTCCTACGCGAATATAAATAAAAAGAAGTCTCTCAAATGTTCCCACTCTCATAAAAATATTATAAGTCACCCTACGGTCAATGGACATCGCGATGAAAAACTCTCTCTGGGTCGAATCTTCAAGCAACTTTATAGAAAATAGATGCAATGATAAGTCCTCAGAAATTTATGGAGTTGCATTCAGAAGTTGTACAACATGCTGGACAGAACTTGCTTAAGATGTGTTGGGGTCATTGCTGCATGAAGTCGCCAACTGTGAAAGGAAAGCAACTCTCATTTTCTTTTTATTTTCAACCCAAGGACACTTATAGTGGCTCGTGGACTCAAGTTCATGGAGGTCCGAGCTGGGGCCTTCAGTGGAATCACCCGTTAGGTCAGCTCTTAAATTTTCGGTGATGCCACCAAACCCCATCTTGCTGGGGGCACATGCATTGTTGCTTGTTGTCATGACACCCCCAAACATATGAATTGATTTCACCTTCAACTCAGGATCAATTCCATCGTATTTAATTTTTTTTTGCAACAGACACTATCTACAAATTCATATAATATGTAGTTAATTTAAAAATGCTCATCGCAAGTCTCTCTGCCCACCACTCATCGGAAACATCAATCGTTTATTTTACTGGATCCCACCCTAAACCCGTTGATTAACGTTTCAATTTTTTCTATATTTTTCAATATTTTTTTAGCTGATCCAACTTATTTTTTAACTGCATCATATCATACTTTTTGCCTGTACTTTTCTTAAATTTTTTAATAATATTTTGTCAATCTTCCTTGTTGAAATATGTTGTCGGTTTATCTCTCAGATTAATCTCTTTGAAACAAATGTCACAAAATATTAATATTCTCTTTAACCCATATTGCAGATGAACTAGCCTTTTTTGTCTTAACCATTGTATTACTAACATTAAAAAAACTAATTAATATAAATAAGAATGACACAATATCACGAAGAAAAGAAAAATTAGAATGTCACAATATCATCACCACGACCTCTACATCAGCACCTCTACACATCGACACATCAATACACAACATAGCCACCACACCACCAGCACCACCTCCACAAACCAACACATCCACACAAACAGAACGACACACTAACCATCACCTCCACAACCACACCAACACGCAACCACGCATCAACACCTCTACACAAACAAAACCACACACTAACCATCACCTCCACAATCACCACACAGATACTTCTAACACCACCAACACCTCCAGACATCACCAAACAACACACAGACACCATCTATACACCATCAGACGACACCTCTACACATCACCACACAGACACTTCCAACACCACTAACTCCTCCACACACCACCATACACCACCCAGACACCTCTAGCACCTCAAACATCACCATCACCACACAGACACCTCCACACACCACCACACAGATTCCACACACCACCCCACACGCACCTCCATCGCCACTAACTCCTCCACACACCACCATTTTGAGGCAATTACATACAGTCACCCGAGACATTACTATCTGATGAATGGTCATTTAGAGAGTAAAATGAGCTTAAAATAGGGCAAATATGATCTAGGATGCTCTTAATTTTCAAAATTGAAGTTTGAAAATTGAACCCATTCAGGACTTTCCAAAATACAATTCCAATTTAAAGAATCCATCAAACTATAAATCTGACCACCACCTCCATACGTTGCTATCAACAAATCAATCACCTTCTTTCAGCCATTTCCCAAATTCCCACTCAAACACCAAAGGTAAAGATAAAACCACACCTCATATTTTTCATATAGGCTACCACATATAGGGCACACGAAATATTACTACCAATAAATCAAGCACCTTCTTTTAGCCATTTCTCAATATCTCACTCAAACACCCAAGCTAAAGATAAAACCCTAACCCATATTTTGCATATACCCTGAAGTACATACAGGGCACTCGAAACATTGCTATCAACAAATCAAGCACCCTTCTTCAACCATTTCTCAACTTCTCGCTGAAAATCCCATTCCATTAGCCACACATTTGTAAAAACTGAATTCAAAATCATAAAGAGAAAGCCGCATTGCAAAATCCAAATTTTCATTTCAAACCGCAAATGAGAAACCCACAAAACATATCCGATCACCACCACCACACATTGCTATCGACAAATCAAGCACTCTTCAGTCATTTCTCAATTTCTCACTCAAACACCAAAGGGTAAAGATAAAACCCCACCCATATTTTTCATATAGTCTACTGCATACAGGGCACCAGAAACATTGCTATCAACAAATCAAACACCCTCCTTCAACCATTTCACAAATTCTTACTGAAACACCAAAAGTAAAGATAAAACCCCATTCCATCAGCTGCACATTTGCAAAAACCGAATTTCAAATCATAAAGAGAAAGCTGCAAAGTGCAAAATCCAAATTTTCACTTCAAACGCAAATGAAAAAGCCACAAAATGTAAAGAGAAAGTCACTCCATTGAAAAATATAGGTGATACTATGGGATGATGAAGAGCACGGTAAACAGAAGAGAGAGCCAGAGATTGAAGGGAAGAGGGAGAGTAGAGAACCAACCCGTTGCCACTAGAGGTCGGAGGGAAGAGGAAAAGGTCAAAGGCAAATTATTGCCACCGGAGAGAGGCGCGCGAAGAGAGGAGCGATCGAGAGAGATGAGGGCTGAAGAAACATGAGACTATTGAGAGAGACGAGAGCAGAAGAGAAGAAATGCAGGGGGTTATTACAGTAATAGGGACGTGAGAAAACGCGGGCCGCAGGGTTGAAACCGCGGCCCACGTTTAACGTAAATTATTTAGATAAGCGGTCGCAGCGCAATTTCCAAACACTTTGGCCCACTTTTTTAGAATGCACCGCGATAAAAATGCTGCCCCAAACGGGGCCTAAGTCTAGCACGTTTTTGATTTTGATTTAAGCACTTTTAATTATGTGCATATAAATAAAAGATATCAGTTGATTGTAGCTAGGATGGACAATTGGTTTGTCATGTACCATACAAAGTTATAAAAAAAAAAGACATTTGAGATTAACTTCATTCAAAAAATTATGTTGCCTTTTAGTTTCTGACGATGTATCATCAGATGATGAATGAATGGTTAACTAAGGGTCTGTTTGGGGCAACTGTAGCTTATTGAATAATCTGCTGATAAGCTGATTAAAAATAATCTGTTGATAAATTGGGTGGGTAGCTATTACAAATTTTTATTTTTTTTGGAAAAGCCAGACTGCAGCCAGAAAGCTGCCACCGCATCTAGACATGTGCGGTGTAAAAACGTTATTTTCAGCGTTTTGAAAACGCACAAGCTACCAAAACACAGTTTTACCCAAACAGGTTAGGTGCGTTTTCAAAACGCTACCGCACCAAATAAGCTGCCCCAAACGGACCCTAAGATAAGAAAGAAAATGAAAAAAATGTGCATGGATTAAATATTAATGAAAATACTAATATTTTGCTTTTTATGAAATAGAAGCTAGTGAAATTTTGCGAAGATTCATCAAACGCAAATGAGAGTAAATATTAAATACCTCAAAAGATTGGTAAATTATATTCATTATGAAATATGGAAAGAATTATGATTATTTTTTTCTTCTTGTGAGTGTACTTATTATAATAAATTTAATGCATGAAAGAAGAAAGTGATAATGTTGGATGAGAGAGGGGATGAATGGGATGGCTCACATGTGAGTGATGGGAAGATGATAGAGCTATTAGCTATCATAATGATTCTTTAAATGATCCTTGTAGTGGTGATAATAATATTGATGTTGATTTTGGGCTTAAAATATTTTGTTTAGAATCTAGTTTTATCCCATGTTACTAATTTTTATGTTTTTTGAACTCATAATTTTTTATTTAATTTTTTGAATTTCTTATGCTTTTTTAGAACATGTATTCTATGAAATAATATTGTTTTTGCTGATGAATTTTATGTGTTTTCTATTTTTTTCATAATTACTGACATTTTCTGTGTTTTTAATTCAAAAGTTGTGCCTTGATTCAAATCAAAGCCTATGTTTCAATTTAATTAAGTCAAATGTCTCAATTCTCGATGTAGTTTTCTTAAAACTTGGCTGGTCCAAACCATCCTCGAACTCTTCTTTTTTAGAGGAGTCTAAATCTGTCATTGAGTCACTATAATGTGCATTGAATTACTCGCAATCCACATGGAAAGAAATTTAAAGGTCGTATTGTCTCAAAACTCTTTTACCATCCACAAATTACAAATCTGTGAGCCATTTGCTGCATTGGGTCACTCGTGTGAATATGTTTCGCTAGTTTTAAAATTGTAAAGGTTTCATCACTATTTGTCGATGGTAAATAACTCGAATAGAGAACTTACTGTAATTTGCATGATTTCCACAATTGTGTAAACCTTTAGTGACCTTGGATTGCTCTTATCAAGATGAACACATTCCTACCAAAATCATTGCCTATTGCCATAAAATTTAAGGATTATAAATTTAGATCTTATAACTTATAATTATTTTGGATGATATAATCATTAAATCCATCATTGTTGTTGTTTTATGGTATTTGCAAGTTTCAATGATGTACCTTTTTTGTTGGCAAAAAGGTTTCATTGCTTGCTGCCAATGTTGGACCATATTCATTAATCATTAGGGGGAACCTTGGTCTAGGCAACCCCACCGGGGCAACCCAGGGTAGGGATTTGCAACGAGGGAATGATTTTGGACTGTTCAATCTAAGGCATTGTATTTGTAAATTTTAGTGCAAATGATGAAAATACTACCTTTAAACTCTATAAATTGGCCCCATTTGAAAACATATGGATCGATTTTAGTTGAGAGAAACATCATATTTTTATGAAAAATCCAAAACTTTGACCCCCATAAAATCTCCATTTGGTCATTTCTGGTATTTTACCGATCTAAGCTCTCTTCTGTCTCCTTGGTCGCCTGATCTTCTCTGTTGGTAGGAGAACGGTTATGCCAACTGCCTTACAACCCAATAGTTGGCTATCGCTATTGATCGTCATTTGTTGCCCATCATGAACTAACTTTGACTTCTTTCAGACGCTTGACAATCAATGATTGTTGTCACTTCTTTTCTGATGCCCGTTGATGATTAACTTTCAACATCCCTCCTTGAAGGGGTTGATAAAAAAAAATGGTGTTTTTTTATACACACCTTGGAAAACTTAGTATTAAAATTGTTGGATCCTATGCCTATTAGTTGTGCTAGCATCTGACTAGGAGAAAAAGAGAAGGTTATTGGGAGTTGGTAGAGGGGAATACTAAGAGAAAGAAAGGAAAAATCTACTCTGAATGAGCAGTAATACAATAAAATAGAGGCCAAAATCCCATAAAAGTTTTGAGCTATTGAGTCTGATTGTCTTTGTATTGGTAGAGATTTGAGTTTGAGCACTACAAGAATAGCTATAGAATGTGTTATACATGCGAAAAAGTACCAAGTATAAGAAGCCTATAACTTAAGGACTTGGATTATTAGTCAACTCTCTGACTTAGAAAAGTAGCCACTGTTTCGGTGGCAGTTGCGGAGTAAGCATTAGGAGAGTTCTTTATGATCTTAATCGAAGTATCCCTTTAGTTGGCAGACAAGTTCACTTTGATTTTAGTGAGTGAGTGCCTTGAGCTCAGTTGGCGAGTTCTGAGAGCTGATTGGGGAGTTTTTTTGAACTCAACATAGTGAGTTCATCTTGAGCTCAGCTGGCTAGTGTGACTACTTGCATTTTATTATAAGGGAGTTAACCCTTAGTTTGTACAAAAACACTAGTTGCTCTATTCAATTCCTGGATGGGAAGGAGCCGATACCATTCCCTTTACATTTCTCACCAGCGCTAAGGTGCTAATACCAAATCACAAAACATACTACTATCTTTGAGAAACTTTGATAGATGGAAAAGTTGTGGAATGGAAACCCGATAAAAGGCATTGGGTATATCTTGCCTTCGATCCTACATGTAAAGACTTGTTATGCAATTAACGATATAAAAGCCCAAGGAATGTTGCTATTGCTTTCACTCCTCGGGTGCCCATTTCTGGACAGCTCCTATATGGCAAACAAGCTACCATGGTCGAGCTATAAGAGAATAACTTGGGCACAAAAAATCACTCTAGACTTACCTTCATCAGTTGGTTGAAATATGAACGACATAAGGAAGAAAGACTGTTTTGTTTGAACATACTCTGAAATGCTATTTTTACTCCTAGAGGCATCGATGCATGGGCTCACCTTCAATACCAAAGCGACGCTTGTCAAAAAGCTCTTGAGGCGAATGCATCTTGAAATCCATGAAATGTCACAATAGAAACAAAGTAGCTTGTTTCATTCGAGTTAAAAATGTTCCAATTAGATCACCACTGTTTTCCTTGTGAATAGCAATAATGATTAGATTAATTCCTGCAGCAACATCCACGACCGAAACAAATTTCGCCCCAAAGTTTGATTTTCCTTGTAAATTTTAGAACTCATGGTTGATTATAAATTGTCCTATGATATGTTCTCATTTCATGAACGGTTCTTCCATCTACAATCAAGTCAAATTAACTTCAAAGGATGAAAATCAGACATATTTTTGAACGTCGATCGACATGTTATGCTATTTGGTAATACTCTTTGTTCATGATAAATCCTGGGCAACTTATTAAAGAACCATGACTCAGATTTTTTATGACCACACACCAAGATTTTGAATTTTACATCAACGGTCTATTTTGCAAAAGATTGCACATCTCAAGGCATTTTGATGATGTCAAAATTGTCTTTGAGTGATTGAGAAACTATAATGTCAATATGTGCCTCTAAAATGTGCTTTTAGGGTCTCATTAAGTCACCATTGTGGTATCAAAATCAATCCCTCAAAAACCATCTATGTCTAGGTATGACATTACCCAGGAATATTCTTCATCTTTGTTCCATCTAGGGATAACTCACCTACATCTAGAGATCCATATTGAATCTATTGAGCAACCTAATTTTTTTTAAGGTTTATGTAGAAGGTAGCTTCCTTCATTTGGGATGGAACCTGAAAAAAAAACATTCAATAAAATTAAGTTGTATATGCTTCAAAGTTTAATCTCGACAACTCCAACCCAACACAATGAGAACAGTAAAGAAAACACCTTTCGCTATCTCAATCAAAGAATGGTATGAGTTAAAGCTTATTATTTTCTATCAAGCCCTAATATTGGGTGTTGATATTTGTCATGAAAAGGCTCCCAACATTACTTAGCCCACAAGATCGCATTAATCTCAAGGGTGGACCCATTGAAGTTCTTGATAATGAGACAAACTCCTGCAAGATACCTAGCCGAATGGTCATGTTACTCTTATTATTATACATTTGATATATGCTCTAACAAGGGCAAGTGTTGTTTAACTTTTTGGTGATACATTATATACAAGCAAACTCTCCCCCAAACAATAAACCAAATGATAAAGAAGAAGATCAGCAACCCTCTAGGAGATTCACTTTGATGGAGTTCGCCATGAAATCAAGATTTATGCCTTGACTATCAAAAGTTGCGCTAGAAATAACATATTCTTCTTACATCGAGACGTGCAAGACAGACTACTAGCTGGCTTTTTTTTTTTAACATCTGACCAAGAAGAAAGTAGGATTTGATCTCTTATGGTTAGCCTCCAAGTTGTAGAAGGATTATAGATTCAAAGACTACGAATCTAGTATGGTTCTCAATTCACAATTAACCATGCAATAGTTACTATGAATTCAACAAGTGCGAGTTAGCATTTATTGCATGAGCGTCTTTTGTAAAGGATAAACCCACAAAATCACTTTGTTCCCAATGGTGGACCAACGTGATGATAAGTCTAATTTTGATAAGATTGTTGACCAGATATTCATACTATCATACAGTTTGACATGTCATATATGCCTCAAAAGAGAAAAAAATATTACGTGCAGACTGGGTAAGTATTTATTTGGTTGTATTGTAGTGGTATTGATGTGATAGTTACCACAATACCACCAATTCACACATACAGATACTACCGTAATATTCACTTCTCAAAAGGTGGATCAAAAAGCAAGCTTTGTCCGACGTTTTAGCTATACATGTTAAACCAATATACTTTCCCCTCAACAAGAGCTGAATGATAGAAAACATCAGTAACCCATCGGGAGTGTTCTCCATATGTTCAACAATGCTGCCCCAATTTTCTGAAGTTCCGCTAAAATTTTGTCGTCTTCATCACGTTGAATCAAGCAACGCACTCCACTACTCCATGGCCTCTTTGAACCTTAAATAATAACAAAGTAGAATTTTAAGTTCTTATGGTTGGACTTAATTATTTATAAGCTTTATAGATTCAAAGACTTCACATCCTCGAAGACTCACTTTGCCATTAACCAGATGATAGACACCTCAAAGATCAACAAGATGAGTTAGCATTCTTTCGCCAGTAGGCGTTGAACCTTATGTGAAGGGTAACAGAGATTAACCTGGAATGTGTGACCCGACTATAACAAACGAGCAAATTCCCATTCAAAGCTTGCAAACTAGATGGGCAAATAAGAAGGGGATGAGCTTATGATCATTATGACCTGAAGTTGAGAATCGTTTGCGCCAACAAATATGTGCAAAATTTTAAGCTATCTAAAGCCCTAACTTGCCTTTCAGAAAATCCTAACCAAACTCCAGCACTGGCAAAACAAATCTCAAAGCCTAAGATTGCTTCTACAAATGGAAATATGAATGTTCGAGCTATTAAAGACCAAGTTATTGGCATCAGTTGCTTGTTGCTCGTTTAAAGGACTTAGCCCTCCAAGAAATAAACCCTTCTCTTAATCTTGTTGTCCATCCATGTTATCAACACTTTGCATCAAATTTGCTTAAATCTAATTTGGACGAAGTTAAAATCACCACAGACAAGATCAATGTGAGTTTGTGGAGCTCATCCATTTGGCCTTAAAAATGATAATAAAGATCAAAAGAATTGGTTACTACTAGCCAAACATAATTTTTTTATTGCATTAGGTTGCCAAACCATTTACACCCAATGATGGTATCCCAGTCTTCCAAAAGATGAGGAAAAAATATCATAGATTCAATCGACCCACCATCAACATTTGTCCGTTGCTTCCTTCATCTTAGTAGTGACAGACTACTTTCTAAAATGACCAAAAGTTATTTCACTTAGAAGTCATCATGGAGTGATTAACTCATTTGGTGAACATAAATCATCGATTGATTTTATATGCCCCATTGATAATGGGCCAACCTTCAAAAGCATCAACACGAAGCATTCCTACTCATGTCTTCAATTATCAAATAAATGGCTTTCAGAATAGAAACAGCAGGAGTCAAAGTTCGGATGATGCTCCAGAACTACAACAATATCCAGTGAAGCTTGAAGATGAAGTCTGAAAGTTTTATATTACCACAGTTATACTAACACTCTTTAACGTTCCAGCAGAACACACAGATTTAGCATCTCCTCACATTGGTGCTATTATTATAAAATCTGCAGCGCAACGCAAGAACTTTTGAAGGCATGCTAAATTACAATCTTGCTGAGTCAACATATGTGACATAACAAGTACCGGAGGATCGAGCACGGTGGGGTGATTTTTATGGCCGAGTTCATGTAAAGTGAGTTCTTTGATGAATCTTTTGTGTTTTCAAATAATTGGTTTGGAAAACTTTTGATTCGTATGGTACTGAGTAGATGCCCAATGAGAAGCTCTTTGCTGAGAGGGTTCTTGAAGGCGTGCTAAATTTGAAAGATTTTAAGTTGTCTTGAAAAGCTATAAAGCATGATAATAAATAGAGCAAGTGCATGTCAAGATTCACATACAAATTTGATTGGTCAAATGAACTCCAAATTTGATATTTATAATTGAATCGAGTGTCTTGAAGAGAGAATTCCAACAAGCCCAAGTTTCTTAAATTTTTTAGATCGTTGAGATGATAAAGTCACTACAAAAATCATCTATGATCAAAGGACAAGTGATTAGGAAGTTATGCATCAAAACACCAAAATGTCTCTCCGCAAAAGGTTATAAATTGGCCCATTCTCTTCACTTGTGAGGGAGCTAGGAGGATAAAGAGAAGGGGAATTTCATAACTTGTTCTAGAGAGAAACTTGATGATAAACATGGTGGCCAAAGCCTATGACCATCAGTTGTAACGACATGATGCCGACCACCGGCCCCTGGGGACATTTGCTTGCAACTTTTGTATTCCAAATACAGCTGTTATGTATAACACCTGTATTGAAGAGACAACAATAACCACCAACCTATGTAGTTGTCAATCATCGTCTGTCAGTCATTGTTGACAACTATTGGTCGTTGCCACCTCCAACCACATGCCTCCGGGGAGCTTTGCTTGCAACCATTTAGCCAAACTAAGATATTTGTGGTTAATTGCTTTTATTACAACCACAAACTATAATACCTATAACCAACTACTGCTGTTATTACAACAACCAACTACTACTATTAAGGTTATTAATTATGTCATCTATGGCTAACTTCTGCTATTGTAGCCATCAACTACAACTTTTATACCGAACTATTGTTGTTATTACTAGAACCAACTACGGTTTTTTTTTGCCAACTATTACTATTACAGTTTCTAACAATGACATTTATGACCAATTACGACTATTGCAGCCACCAACTACAACTTTTATATCTAACTATTTTGCTATTACAATAACCAACTACAACGTATGTGGCTAGGGCTGCCATAACGGCTCATTGTTCGCGAACAACTCGTGTTCGGCTCGTTCACTAAGTTAACGAGCCAAACACAAACAACATGAACAAATTTTTGTTCGCTCGTGTGTGACTCGTTTTGGCTCGAAATATTACTAATCAATTATATATATATATCTTTGATGAGTAGTATTTTTTAAAAAAAATAATTGACTACAAGGCTACAAAGATTTATAATCAATTAAAAGTATTAATAAAGAAAATAGAATAAAAAATATTAAATTAGATTCAAATGATGTTTTGAATCTTGTCACAATCCTTAACATCTTATTTAGGGTTATCAAAATAGCTCTTTGTGCGTGAACGGCTCGTGTTCGGCTCGCTAAGCAAAAGAGTCGAACACGAACACACTTTTTGAGCTCGAAATATAAACGAGCCGAACACGAGTTGAGCCTGGGCTCACTCTTGTTGGGCTCGTTTACACCCCTATATGTGACTAACTACCACTGTTATAGTTTTTAACTACAGCCGTTGTGATCATCTACTATTGTAACCACAAAATATAACATTTATGGCTAATTACTGTTTTTGCAACAACCAACAATAACATTTGCGGCTAACTACTATTATTATATCTTCCAACTACGACCTTTATAACCAACTTTGGCTATTTCAACTACTATACATCATTTATGGCCAGTTATTATGTTTGTAGTAACTAACTACGACATTTATGACCAACTATTGCTATTATAGCAAGAACCTGATTATTATAACTAAATTATGAATATTATAGTTAAAATACTATTATACAAGCGTGTTTTTCAGCTGTTTTTTTTTATCTTTTCTAATTCAAGAAAGGATTTGACTTATGTACCTACATTTATGTAGTGGATTATTTTAGCTATGCTAGCCTCCGTGATTTTTTTCCTTTCAAGACTTTCCACTAAAAAAATATTAGCGGCCCTTATTTTTTTAATTATATGTGATGAATTTTCATGCAACACTAAGACATTAAAATACCGCTCTACAAACATAAACTTTCCGACACATGTCAATCATCATTTGGTTGATAAGGTTAAAATTTATTTGTTTAATAATACTTTTAGGTATAAATAATACTCCAAGTGAAATCTATACTTGTTTTTTTTTTAACTTCAATTATTGTATGTTGAACATGCGTTTTTATAAATTTCAGATAATTTTTTTTTCACTTTTTATTTCCCTAATTAACAAATTTATTATTGCCTCCTATGTAAGGAAAAATCATGAAATTCATCTTTTTTTCTTGAGACCTTTAATTTCTGTCTAATGTACAATCGTTTTCTTTGGGATAATTACATGCGGAGCACCCAAAACATTGTTATTTACAAATCGTGCACCCAAGCAATTTTTTGAACTGTTGAACCGCTGCATTTACGTGTGTCAGTATCAAATCATTGAGAATTTGATAAAAATAAAAGGTACTGATTGTGGTTTTATGATGAATTTTGATATTTGAGTGAGAATTTGAAACATGGATGAAATAGGGTGCTTGATTTGTAAATAGCAATGTTCTTTTGAGGAGAACAAGCTCTAATACTCCCCATCTCAAGATTCCTCATATTATTTCTAATAAGATTCTTCATATTATTTCTAACAAATGTGTTATATATTGGAGCTCATTTTTATTTCATATATTTGCCAGAGAATAATGCGAAAACAATCAATCTCTTTTTTTTTTTTATCTTTCTTTCTGAAAGAAATAAGAAATAATAATAATAATAATAATTTGGGCTATCAAAAAAACTGTTTTAATCCATCAATAAGTTCGTGTTTGATTCGTTCGATAAGTAAACGAGACAAAAATAAATAATTTTTTTTTCATTCGGTTAGTTAAACGAAACAAACACGATAATTGATGCGTTCGTTCGTGTTCGAATGGTTATTGTTCGAAATATAAAATAATTTAAAATAATTATTTATAAAAAAATTTATGATATTTTAAAAAATTAAAATTTATAAATTATAATATATAATAAATTAATAATAAGAATAGATTAATATATTATATTAGTAATATACTAATATAGATTTTATATTTTTATATAATATAAGTTATATAATTAATATAATATATTATTTATTTATATTAATATAAGAGATACCAAACTGGCTCGTCGTTCACAAACAACTCGTGTTCGGCTCGTTCGTTAAGAAACAAACAAGAACAGTAACTTTACGAACAATTTCGAACACAAACTTATTTCAAACAAACTAAATTTCAAACGAACCGAACACAAACACAAACTCTGTGTTTGCTTCGCTCTGCTTATTTTGTTTGCTTCGCTGGCATAATCATGCATTTTTTACATTGAAAATGTTATTTATGATTTTTATATTTTCATTAAATGTGCATATTTTCAAAAAGCCTTGCATATCTCTGTGAGCAATTGCAAGACAAATTGTAGCATGCTGAAATCTGTCGCATTGACGTGTTGGAACATTCACATGGCCATGCGACAGTCGTATTATTTAATGAAGAATTTGTGTGGGGTTTTTTGTCTATATCGTTAGGCTTTAGCTGTTGCCAACTAATGAGCGTCTCACGAGATACCACCGACAAGTAAAACATGCAAATAATTTATGCGGGATGCTTGGCTTACGAAAGCATATCATTTAGTGACGAATATTATAATTTTTATTTGTCATGTGGTGGAATATTGTGAAGGGTAGGGCATAAATATAATGTCTTCGCATTGCATAAAGTATTAAATTTTGAAATTATACACTTAACCACTAGATTATGATAGGTGTGAATAAAAATTTAATAGTATAAAAAAATATACATTATTACATGAGGAAAACAATTTCTTATTTGAAATATTCTAGAAGGTTTTTTTTTTTTTTTTTTTTTTTTGAAAGATAATTATGTTATTGTTAGGTTTTTCTTCGTATCAAGCTATTAATTTTGACTATAAATTATTGAAAATAGGGTTTAATTAAGTTTTTGATTTTACATCAATTAGTCCTATTTTCAAGCATGAAAATCGTTTAATTTAAATAGTAATTTGATCTTAAAAATTTTAAAATTTTAAAATAACAATTTAAACTTCATAATGCTCAATAATTCTCGGTACATCAATACGAATCTCTCCTCAAAGTTGTGTACCAAACAACTTCATGTTGATCATAATTTTACCCATTAGTGAGGTTGACACATTATTTGCTAATTTTTTCTTACAAAATAATTTAGCTCTAAGTTTACTAAATTTGAGGTGTGAAAGTGTTGAATTTGAGGCCAAAGTGCAATTGAAATGCATGGAGTAACAATATAAATATGTGTGATTTTTTTTTCGAGGCTAATATTGGGCTCCAAGCATGCAAGAGCAAGCTAGACACTCGATCAACCCATATTTGGACCCAAAATTGAGCTCTTACATTAACACTATGTGGTAAAAGTTGAAAATCTTTTTAGAAGAATAACAGAGAGCGAAAGAATTTAGAAAAGCACAAAGAAGATAAGTCTTATTATTGTTCTCGCCTTTATTACAAATACATTTAATATTGATGTGTCTGTCATGGGCATAATAGTAATATTATATTTTGATGACAATCAGTTATTTAATAACAAAGACAAGCCCTACATGTAGGGACAACCGATAAAAGGAAAAATCAGAGAAGAGTGAGGCAGTTGCGATGTCAAGGAGGACATTCTCACTTAAATAAGGCAAGCTCTCTTTTACTCCTTTCAAAGTGATGATCTCTTGAGCAAATCATTAGTTTGGTGGTGAGTTGTTGATGACTATTTAAGAAAAGAGATTTGGTGAAAATATTCGCTTGTTGATCTTCTGACATGATATATTGAAGTGATATATGGTCAATTTTGAGATGATCACAAATAAAATGATAGTCTACTTCGATGTGTTTGGCGCGAGCATGAAACATTAGATTGTGAGCAAGGGCAATTGCAGATGTATTATCATTGTAAATGGTTTTCACAGAAGTTTGAGTTTCAGTGAGTTTGTGTAGCAATCAACGTAGCCAAATGATTGTTGTGGTTGTGGCAGCAAATGCCTTTCATTTTGCTTCAGTAGATGATTTTGTGACATTTGGTTGTTTCTTAGCTGACTAGGAGATGAGATCGAGAACTAGGTAAATGCAAAAACATGTTGTTGATTTTATGTCTGATTGATTGTTTTGCAATATAATATGTAAAATTTTGTTGTGAGGATGGCTCACCTGTTGATGCCATATCCTAGAAGTAATGGTAGAGTGTTGAAGAGCGATGGTTTGATATAGACCTTGGTTAGCTGGATCAATCATTAAAACTTTTTGGTTCATATATCTTATACATAAAACTTATGGCATAAAAAATAAATTGACAGTTGTTGTCTTTAATAAGTTTATTAACTGGAATGAGATTGTGTGAAAGAGATGAGGTGCATAAGAGAGAAGAAAGAATTAACTTACTAGCTTAGGTGGGTAAAATACCCTTACTAGTGTGAGGAATTTCTGTGATATGCCCATTGCCAATTACAACTTTATCAGGTCCTTGATATGATATTGTCTGTTGCATATTTCTATATGAGGGTTAATGTGAGATGTGGCTCCAATATCGAGAATCCATTCTTGTGGTGGGGAGCAAAGGTCAGTGGATAGAGCCACTACAGAAGGTGGCAGATTTGGTCCATATTGCAGATTGGCTCGATGTAAACATTGGGCTATTGAGTGACCATTCTTGGCATTTTTCTATTTGGTATTATTGTTGACATTGTTGGTTATTATATTGAATAAATTTCAATTATAGCTTTTTTGATTTGATGACTGACAATTGTTCTTGTGAGTAAAAAGAATTGTGAGTTGACATCTCACTAATTCTTTAGCAAGATTACATTCTTCATTGTAAATAAGTGAATATAAAGCTTACAGACATATGGGATAGGCTGTGTTCTAATGGTCATGTTGAACTCTTGAAAACTAGGTGATAAACTATTTAAAACATACAGATTAATGTCTTCATTGCCAGTTATGAATCCTGCAACAGCTATATTAGCAACCATATTTTAAATCTTTGTAAAATATTGCGTCATATTGTTGGTGCCCATGGATATATTCTATATTTCATTCCTGAGTTGAATAACATGAGATCAATTTGTAGAATGAAATCTTCTCTGTAAGATCGCTCATATTCCAACATTGTTGTGGAGATGAATGGTCTATCTTAAGGGTAATAGAACAAAGTTATATATAGTGTCCATTACTCGTCGTAACGGAGGGCCTACCTCTAGCCAATCAGTAAAGTGAGGACTTTTTTGTACTAGAAAATCTTCATGAAAGTGAAGGATTTCTCATGCTGACATAACCTTCATCATCCATGGAACGAGGATCGAAGAAATTCCTCATTCTCTACTCAAAATGGCTTCATCCCATTTTTCTAGTGATGAAGCCATCAAATGGCCATGGGGTTGCTAGTCTTCTGGACAATTAGTTTAGGGTTTTAAGCGGTAGGTTTTGCTTTTTGGATTTGAAGGGGGATCACAAAGCACATAATCCCATGAGCTTTTCTCTAAGAACAAAAAAAATAACATATTTCCTCTAAAAACTAGATCTAGGAGCTATAGGAAAAGATATTGTAAAAGATTCAAGAATTTCACCTTCTTGACGGCTGATCATAGCATTCTCTTTGATTGTCCAAGCTCCATCGTTGCTCAGATGAATTTTTTCGCTTCTTTTCGAAAGAGTGAAAAAGAACTCCTCTACAAGGAAAATTCGTTGAAGCTCCAAACTCAGACCTCTAATCCTTCCCCACATAGCAAAGAAGCTCTCCTTCATCGTAGGAGAGGTGAAGCTCTCCCACTCCTCCAAAAGCAGTTCCTCCAAGGAAGAATAAGAGGAGGAGGAAGAAGAAGATGATTTTCGGAAGTAAACCATTTCCTCACCTTTCTCCCAAGCTCTTTACCTTGGGAAGCTCCCAAGTATTCTCCAAGAAGAAGAAGAATATGAAGAAGCACTCTTGCAAAGACCAGCTCTACTCTCTCTATTAGCAGCCCGGAAGAAGGAAAAAATTCTTTAGAGAGGGACTTAGGAGAAGCCAAAGGAAAAAAATCCAGATACTCTCAAATTTACCTCCTTTTTACTCAAAAAGGGGTTGCCACACTCTCTTAGAACCTTCCAAAAGAGGCCACCTTGACAGCTTTTGATCCTCCCCATGCACATCTCACCATATCCAAGGCATATTTGTACCTTTCGGCTACCTAGAGAGGTGTGCCACGTGATAATCTCAAGAAAAAGCAGAGTAGAAAATGGCCTGGTGCCTAAGCGCCATGACTGTGGCCTTAAGAGGCCTGACAACTAGGCACTGGTCCCCTGACACCTACTTTTTGTGCTCTCGATTTTTAACATTTCTGGGCTATTTTGAGCACCTAATTTCTAAAGACTGGTGTCTAGGTGCTGGGTCTGGCACTTAGATGTCAGAGGGCTTACACTTACTTTTCAGGCTCTTAGTTTTGAGATCCTAGGAGTCACTCTAGGAGCCAGAGGGCTGGCGCCTAAGCACCGATCTAAGCCAAAAATTTCGATTTTCATGGGAAACCTCCAGCGGAGGGTTTCATTGACCCTCGGGCTATGGGAGATGAAATTTAACTAAAATATTATCTCCATAATTTAAAAAATTAGCATTTTTATGGGCCATAGAAAAGAGATTTTGATGTTAGAAGGTGTCCCAGATTACCATGCGAGTATGGCTTTCTAAACCCTAGATTTCCAGGAAATGCCCACGGGAAGTTATCACGAATTCATTTAACCACATGAGGCTTCGAAGGTGGTGAGTTCTTCAAATATTAGAATAGACCTCGAACACTTCCCATATCATAAATGATGCCACCGAATGATGAACTCTCCCAATCAAGATGGTTCTCTTGAGCTACAAGATGCTATGAATGAATAGTGCATAGTCTCGAGTTATTCAAGTGTACACTCTACACGTGTGACATCAGAAACTGATGCCAACAGAATAATACATATCTTTTATTTTCTTTGGAGTTTTTAGTAGAGAATATGTATATCACTTTCCATCTTATGTATTTTTAGTGAGAACTTTGTTCAACAGTATTATAGAGGGGGCTTAAAAAGGCCTTTTGAAGTTAAGGGATTGCACTGAATTGAAATCATATGATAAGGTAAAAATAGATTACTATATATCAGTACTTCTAATGGAAGAGATTATACTATCTATGAAATATGGGATATTTTACTATATGAATTCAAAACATAAAGACACATGTAATAATATAATATACTATAGACTTCTCCTCCTAACTTATAATATCAAATAAGATTTATTTATTATTGTTGGTACTATTTTTGATTGGAGGAGTTGCCCGTTGGAAGCTGTCGACCGTCGGAATTGAAATCTCGTCGCCCGCTTTAGAAAGTCGTTTAACTTGCATATATATATATATATATATATATATTAAATGAAAGAGCGTTATACCTCAAATCCTGTATCTATCCCGAAGGATAAACACAAGACTTGAGGATGAGACTCAATCAAATAAACTAAGAAAAATATGACATCTGTTTGGTCTACGAAACCGTTTTATTTGCCGACAAGTTCCTCTATTTAATACGAAGAATTAAATATGATTTATATTAAGTTGGGTTCGGACAAGCTTCCTATAAGGGCAAGCCCCTATAGTTAATAACATCTTAGAAAACTGAAGTCACTTAAGAAAACTCTCGATAAAAATCAGAGAATATTATCTTCAAAGAGGTCAAAAGGATGAGAATTTTCAACAATATCGGACAAAGATGTGTGAAAGGAGAATGATTCAAATTTGAAACATTTTGTTGTAGAATCCAAATGAGGAAGAACTAGAGGATGGCATAGATATGGAGGAGAATCTTGGTGACTTTCCAATCTATCCTATTATTTGGCTTCAGTTTAGAGAGAAATATTTGAATATTTCATCCTGCAAATTTTATTAGTTAGGGCTTACATTTGTGTGAAACGATCACATAAATACCCTGAAAAATGTGAGGATTTAGGTCGTGACGAACGACAACCTCAGAATCCTAAGACGAGTTAGAACTTATAGTGTACAACAGAGCTGTACAATGGCCTAAAGATGAGGTGAGGATTTATGCTGCATAAGTAAACTACCTTGAAGTCCTATGTCTTGATTGTTTAATTCTAAGGAAGGAAATCAGTTTAACTGATGTAGACGTGCTTTGTTGTCGTGCTGCCCACAATTCTAGCTCCAAGCTCTTTGTCGTCATGGGTTTAAGTTTTCTAATGTGTCGGATCATGATGTCAAATCAGATGGCCCTGTGGTTGAAGTTCTTTAAATGTTATGGGGCATGTCAAAGTTGATCAGAGCGACACCGGTTATGATCTTACGGTTCCCTCGTTCTGGGATCACTATTTTCTATCGGATTCACTTAGTCCAAATGAATTTACTAAACTCAACTTAATGAGTTTCATACTTTCATTTAGACTGTGAGAAGTCTCGTTAGCAACCGTAGGTTACCTCCTCTGAGGGATTCCCGATCATTCGATAAAGACGTCTTAATTTAGTTACAATTATTGTTTTGTGATGTTTGTGATTAAATTTTGAGTTGTCTTATATTTTGAATGTTGTGGCGGTGAATTTTATCTTGATTGATTTTAGTTTTAGTTTTGGTTTTGGGTTTTGCAGCTATCTTAACAGTTTTGGTTTTCATGCAGGGTAACATCGTTGTTTAACGTGCAAGTTTGTATTTTTATACATACATGCAAGTGAGTAAGTACAATAACGTACTGGAAAGTAAAGTATGGGGAACTAGAAATGCAGGTAAAATAAATTACAATAAAAGCATACCTGGATGGTCTTTTCGTCATCTTCAACTGAAGCTCAAAATGCATGCAAGAGTATTTATATATTAAAAGCATTTTATGTAAAGCGGGGAAATAAGGTTCTGGTGATCTACCAAATCCTAAATCATATCTTGGTGAGCCCTCATTAATTCGATTAAGGATGATTTTATTAAGCAAAACACACTAAGCTTAGTAGACCTCTGAGGTATCCAAAAGGTCGGGAGAAAGAAGCACATCAATGCTTCCCTCTCACCGTCTGGTGAAAAGTCTCAAGCTCATTTAAACTTATTATGTTGCTTAATATTTCATCTTGTGAATACCTCCAATGCTCAGTGAACATTGACGTTTCAATTATCCTTAAGAGTAAGATGATTATCATTTGTCATTTAATTTGAGAATTATGTGGGTGAAGATCCTCAAAGGGCAAGTTAATGTTATTAGGACACTTAGCCAATTTTAGTTTTAAATTGGGATTGTAGGCTTAATGATGTTTCAAGGATGTTTTTTCTAGTTACATTCATTTTTCTAATCCTCATTTAGCCAAACTTGATTTAGCCTTGGTCACTACTAAGCCTTTAAGACCATGGTGGATATATTAGTAATTTTTGAAAGAAATTGAATTTTAAGTGATAATAATTCAATATCAAAACATTTGAATGTCATTTGAATACTAAATAGGGTTATTAAATCAGTGAGTTATTAACATCCAAAATCATACCCCTAAGTCTAGGATAATTTAATTTAATAGTCTTCCAAATTTTAATAATTTAGAAAATTACAAATTTATCCTTTAAAAAATTTATCCTTTAATTAAGAAAAATGAGATTGGTTTCTACCAATTAATTCTTTGTGTTTCAATCATCTGAACGTGTTAACTAAGATCAAAGATTGCCCATTTCCCCTTCTTGAATTAAGCCTAAATGTTAATTAAGACTAAATTTCCAAAATTATACATTTGCCCTTGAGGCTCTATCACTTCATAATTCATCAAATTTAATTCAAATGACTTTAGAATTTTTATCCTAACTCACTCATGGGTCAATTTTCAAATCAGAGGAGAAATGTGAATTTTCAAATTTTAATTTAATTTATATAATTATTTACATGCAAAAATAAGATTTTTCAAAGAAAATTCAATAACTTGACCAAGGCAAAGCCAAATCACTTGAAATTTTACTGGAGGTAGAATTAGACCACAGAACCACTTGGACCAAATTTAATTATTTTTTTTGAGTTTTATTTGAATTATTAGAATTATTTTAATTTCTTGAGTATTAATTAATTAGAAAATATTTTAAATGTGGAACATTAAGTTTTATATTTTTCTTAAATATCTACAAGGTCAAGGAGCCCAGAGAAATAAATTTAATATTTTTATGATTTTTTTTTGAATTATTAAAATTATTTTAGTGAGAAATTAAGGAAAATCCATTTTTAGCCTTTAAAAATTATTTTTGAGTTTTAAAATTCAATATCTTCACTTATAAAGTTAGAAAAAATATTTCAATTACTCCTAAGGCCTTAGGAAATAATTTAGAACATTTCCATAAATTTTATGAACCTTGTGATTTTTATTAATTTCTCATTGTTTAAATATTGAAAATATGCTTAAAAATGAAATTTTTACGTTAGTTACAATTTTATTTTTAGAAAATTTTTCTGATCACAGAAAACTCCCAAAACCAATTTCAGAATTTTTTGAGTTGTATTTTAATTATTATGATTAATTTAAGTGCTAAAAGAGGCCTTTAACTTAGAAAATCAAATTAGGTTATCAAATGAACTCAAAATGTTTTAAAAATTGTATAGGGAGTTCTCTGAACCTTAAATTATAGTGAAAAAATAAAATCAATTCATTTAGATGTTTATTTTTCCCAAATTAATTTCCTTTGTGTTTTAGGGTTTTGTGAAAATTAGGTGTGTTTTTAATGACTTAGCTCATCACAAATTTTTTCAAGGGTTCAATGGTCACAGTAAACTTACCAAAATTTTCTTAGATTTTTCTAAGTAACATGTTAATTACTATGATTATATATGTAAATAGTATACATAAACTTGAAAAATAATGATCTCTGTCTAGGGGTCTCTTCTGACTTTGAAAAAATCAAGGAAGATCTCCCATAATAGAGGCTAAAAATGACCCTAATGTCATGCCATGGTGAAATATTTAAATGCATGGAGAATCAAAATACTTAAGACCATATTTAATTAATTAAAAATCACGCATGTATCAAATAAACTTCAAACCATTTCCACATTGTTCTCCTATGTTCACTGAGCACTAGGATATTTTTTTTTATTTTTTTTATTTTTCTACACCAAGATATGGATTTTTGAAGTTGGCTGAATTAAATAAATCTAAAAATCCCTGATTTTTCTACTTATCCTACGCGACACCACCTCATCCTACGGCGGCTCCAAAGACTTGCATGGTGCGCTCTGGTTGGACGGCGCCTTCTGCGTCAGCTCCTCACTTTATGCATCGCTCCGTCGTCCGACTCCATCAGGGCCATCCACTGGATACACGCACGATCGAACGACGCTCTTCCTTCATTCCCAACTGGTGTGAACCCATGACCGTTAACCCTAAAACCCTAATTTCTTGAGCTACACTCAACCAAATCACATGGGGTTTGATTTTATAGACTCGTCTAAGTGAGACGAACACATCCATACAGTAAACATGCCATGAAATCAAGTGTACATTAATGGAGAATCAAATGAAGCTCGGGATGAGGGGAAGAAATTATACCTTGTTCTGAGAGGGGAGGCCTCAATCAGATGTGCTCACACGTTTGTAGAGGTCTAAAGAGCCTGAGGATGAAGTTCCAAGTCATGGTGAAATGCCTAAGTATGAAATCGATCAAGGCTGATTTCAAGTGTTGTTCTTGAGCTAACTTGGAGGCTCTGTATGATGGGGTTTTTGTGGGCCTTCTTCTTCTCTCACTGTGATGAAGGTTTGGGCAAGTTTAATTTGATTTTGGTTCAGTGTGGAGTTGTGGTGGAGAGTGTCATGTTTCTGGCAATGATTTAAGCTTTGAATTTGAACTCTGGCAAGGGAAATTAAGGCAGGAAAGTGGTTAGGTTGCATTGAGGAGGTCTCAAGGAGGCTGTGGGAGCAATTGGGCAGGGTATCTTTGAGAAAATTTCAGCACCCAAACTTTGTATGTGAAGAGGCCATTTTATAGGCATGGCTGGAGAGGGGAGCTCAGGGTCTGGCTTTGGGTGCAAAAGCTTGCTGAGGTGGTGAGCTAAGTGGTGCAATTGGCCAATGGGAGTGGGATGGCTTGGATGGGTCAATTGGGTGAGGTTTTAAGTGTGGTGGCTCTCGATTTTGAGGTGCTCCGGTGGCTAGGCCAGCTGGAAATGGTAGGGGAGGTGCTTAGGGGCTCAGGAACCTCAGAGGAATCTGTCACACTAATTAATTTGGGCTGGTGATAGGTTTTGGCAAAGATATATTTGGCTTAAGCAATTTAGGAAATAAATCTCTTGATTTATGGGACCATTGGTCCATGGCTCATCTAGGGTGGGTTAAGTGGGTCTAGCTTGGTTACTAGAACCCAAAAGTTGGCTGTAGAAGTCTTGCCTTAGTCAATTTGACATGGCTAGGTCAATTTTGGTGCATGGGTTCAATGTGGGTCTAAATGGCCAAAGGTTGGGTTTGGGTTAGGCTAGCCATGAATTTCAGCCTAATTAATAATCCATATTGTGTAGATGATTGTAATTAAGATTTTTGGTGAAGGGTTAAAATGATTTTGAGTTCAATTGGGGGAGTTCAATTGGGGGTTCAATTGGGGGTTCAATTTGAAGGATTTTCGGATTTTGGTCAATTTAGGCTAGACTTGGGTCTAGGTTGGGCTAAGGTTGGGCTAAGTCCAAATTGATTGTTGAAAATGGTCTATAGGAACATCATGAAGAGTTTTCTACATAGATTGGGTGTAAATTTTGGGGTTAAGGCAATCAATTTGGTGGAATTTGGGGTCATAGCCAATTTAGGTCAAAGTTAGGGATTTTTGGAATTGGGTTAAAATTGAATGCAATTGAGGGTTCACCATTGTTATGAAGAGTTTTCAACATAAATTGTGGCAAATTGAGTAGGCTATGGGGTTCAATTAGGTGAGCTTAGGTCATAGGGTCAAAATTGGGAGTTTTGATTTGAATCAAAATTGAGCTCAAAGCATGGGCCAATTAAGATTATATTTATTTTAGGTTGGTCATATGAAAGGTGAATTTGAGTTTATAATTGAAATTGAGGGAAATTTGGGCCAAATTGAGGGACATTTGAGGTAAATTTGAGAAAGTTGGGCCTTTAAAGGCAATTTGGGAGTTTTGGTCAAAATGGTCAAATTAGTTAAATTGGGTTCATTTGGAGGGTCTAAATTTGTTTTGAAAAAAATTGGAGTTATTTTAGAGATTTTGGTAATTTCGGGGTGCCAAGGATGTTTTTGTAATTTTGGTCCTTTTGGGGATATTTTGTTAAATTTGGAATTTTTGGGTAGTTTTGGGTAACTTGGGTATTTTGAAAAGTTTTGAAATAATTTTTGGACAAATTTGGGTATTTTGGGTGGATTTGGGAATTTTGCGAATTTTGGCCAAATTTAGGGCTCCAAGAGTAGGTAATTTGGGTGGATTTGGGTAGGTTTGGGGGTAAAAGGTCAAATTGGGTATTTTGGTGAATTGGGGTACCAACCACCCTATGTGAGCTATGGGCCAATGGAATCCCCTTTTGGGTCTTCTATGTACTGGTCTTAGCTAAACCCCAACTTGGGCCAATGGGTTTAGGGGACCATCTACATGAGTCTCCCAAAGGAACAAGGAATCACAATCAAGAAATTTTAGGTTTAAGGCTGTGAGTGATTGTGGGTGAGAGTGAGTGTAAGTGAGTGAACTAGCTCCAGACCAACACCTAGGGTCAACTATAAGGTCAGACAGTCCTAGGGGGACTCTCCTTGAGGTTCCTCATACTGACCCCACCTACTAAGTGCTAGAGGTTAGAACCAATATGTGAAACTCCAAGTTGAGCAAAGAGGAGTGTAGAATTTCTAATGGTGAGGGTTTGTTTTCTAGTTCTCTAGGAAAAGTCAACAGGAAAGCCCTATGACTAGATCTTAGGCTACTAAAGAGGAAATCTAAACCTCAACCAAAAGTGAGGTCAACAATTATGTAGGAATTTAATTTTTTTATAGGTGCATGCTCTTATGATTATTTATTCCATGGATAAGAAGTTCCACCAATTGTCTAATTCGATCTTTTCATTTGTGTTCTAGCAGTGGGATAAAATAGAGCTTCTAAATGATTTTTTATATTGTAAATATCATAATATCTCAAAAGTGTCTGTGTAGAATGTGTGGTGAGCACACAAGATCAATAATTAATAAGAAAGAGCACAAAATATAATCATCCAACATATATTAATAAATCATAATGGTAAGAAGGATATATAAATACATTATTGATGAAATTACAAATCTGTAAAGTCATATAGTCCATAATGCTAGGATTTCTTGATGATGAGGGCTAAGATATCGAAATAAAATATTAGTTTCGGACCTCCAAGTTAAGATAAGGACTTGACATATCACTAGGACATGTTTCTCTACTTAAATTTGACAAAAATCTAAGAAAGCATGACATATAGTTCTATAATTTTTCCTTAAAGAGAAAACAATCTAAACTCAATTTATTGCTTTGAAATAAAGATATCAAGCATGTCTGAAAATGCAGTATATGATTGATATTAATATAAATGAATCAATCTTATTTGGTAATCTTGTAGATGTAAGACATACAATTAATGCTTATTTGTGATTGTGAAATAAAGATTTCCTCAAATCTCATTTTATTTCAAGCCATCCATAAAAACCAAGTGATGATACAAGGAATTATTTCAGAATTTGTCTCTTTCCAAGCTTTCCAAGAGTCGAGAAAATTTGACCATCCAATATGAATTTGAATCTGTAAACGTGTAATAATCTCCCACCAAACATTCTGGGCAATCTGACAAGTGAAAAATAGATGTGATAGAGACTCCTCAACACATTGACAAAAGTTGCATCTTGAAGGACCTCTTAAGCCTTTTAATTTCAGAATGTCATCCATTGGAAGAATATTATGAAAACATCTCCAAGAGAAAAAAGACATAGAAGGACTTAGAAATTTAACCCAAATAGATTTACCCCACTCAATAAGAGGCCGCTGATAAGTTTGATAATAAGCATACTAGTAAATGAGAGATGATGAGGATTCTTAGTAATTATTTTATCTACTTGTTGAGGATTAATGGGAATATGAGTAATCTGAAATTGTATCTCTTTCCTTACCATAATACTGAGTAACTCCTCAATCCAATGATTGTTAATCCAACATTTATTCAGAGGTAAAGAAGATATATCCACTGAATTTTCAGCAAGTTTGCCATCAAGGAGCCAATTATCTAGCCAGAAATCAACTTTACCCTCTCCAACATCCCAAATAAAAAGATCTTTTGCTTTATCTTTGATTTTCAATAATTTAGTCCAAGTTCCTGAATCCCCTATTTTTTTCTGAATAAGATGGGGATGAGCATGCTTGCAGTATTTCAACCCTTTATCTCTGATTTTCAATAATTCAGTCCAAGTTCTTGAATCCCCTAATTTTCTTTGAATAAGATGGGGATGAGTATGCTTGAAGTATTTCAAACTCATACATTCAGCCCAAATATATGTATATATATATATATATATAGCATTAATGATTTTATTTTAAACTCCATAAAAATCCTCATCTAGCCTTTTTTCCTTCTAACATCAACTCGAAATAAAATAAAATATTATTTTATTATTCTCTCACTTATTTTTATTAGGAAAAAAAAGTCTTGAAGGAAGAATAAATTTTAAAATTCCTGAATTTGTTTTAATTTTAAAATTTGTTTTAATATCAGTGCAATATATAAGTTAATTGATTATCTATTTATTGTTACAATCTTCTCAAAATAAATTTATTTATTTTTTTATAATTATCGTACTTAAATTTAATTAGGATAAGTCTTCCATGTTCATGTACTCACTGCTTTTCACTTCTATTCCGATGGACTTATTATCTAAGCCCAAAAGGCCGAGTTAAGGTCCACAGTTATTTATGAAAGCCCACTTAATCTATCCACAATAAAGGAAAAAAGTTGCAATTATTATAAAAATTTCGGGGCTCAAGTTGCATTTTTTCTCACACTAGTGATAAAAAAAAATTTAAGTCAATATGATTATATCTTAGAACAAATATAAGGGAGAGACCATTTATAGAAGGATTTACAAGCATATCACTCAATTCCTAAATATTTACATATCTAACACCTAAATTTTAATTTTTACATACATACCGTCTTATCTACGCATAATTGTAGATAAGACGGTATGTATGTAAGCATAAGTGTATTTCGCTTCTAAAATGTTAAAGTGACGTTATGGGTGACTTATAATTGTAGACGGTAAATTTTAAATATTAGATGCTTAAATACATAAGAATTCGGTGGTACGTATCTAAAGGCCCCTAACTTATAACTATTATGTTAATATTTCATATTTTTTTTTTATCAAATTTGTAAATAGTGATTGAACTTCATTACTTTAGTTGTAAAAGTGATTAGTATCTCTCAATAAATTCTTAAAGAAGTTGGAGGTTCTCCATTGTTGTTTTAGTTGTGGCTTCTATTTCAATAACATTTCTTCTTTCTTAAGAAAATCCACTTTTTCAATATATATATATA